>NW_015167613.1:152047-175744 GCF_001447785.1 Gekko japonicus
TTTTGCAAAGGAGCATCAGGGTGCCCCATTGCCGCTGGAATGTGTGAACATCTCCAAGACCCTGATGGCCCATATTAACAGAGCAATTAGATTAATTGCTGCAGTTTATAATTTCTATGGCTCTATCGAAATGTATGGGACCAAAATGGTATAAAAAAAGGCCAGAAGCTTCATTTCAGCACTGGCTCTGGGAGAGATACAGGGAAGGCTTTGTCTTTCGTGGTCTCCCTGGGTCAGTCCAGAAAGCTTTCTGTGCATGGGGAATCTTTGTTATATATATATAACCACTGACTGTCTTTTTTTCTTTTTGAAGCAAGTATTCTGTTTTATATTGCTTGCATGTCTTTAGTTAATAAACTATTTTATTGTTTAAATACCCTTGTGTTGCATTCCAACTAACTTTCCTTTAACATTCTACCCGCCTTGGTAAGAGGCACACACCAGACCATTACGAATCTAGAGGTGCAGGTAACACTATACAGGGTTAGTTTAGACAAGTGCTACAGGTGCATTCTTACAACATGAAGCTGTGTCGCCACCGCCCTCTCAATCAATTTTCCCAAATAGGGCAAATTGGACACCAGCCGATAGTTGGCCAATCCAGCCGGGTCCAGAGTTGTTTTTTTCAGGAGAGGATGGACCATCACCTCCTTGAGTGTCTCAGGGAACCGTCCCTCCAAGAGGGACTTGTTGATAATCTCCCTTACGGCACCTCGAAACCCCTCGTGGCCTGCTTTAATGAGCCAGGAAGGGCACGGATCAAGGCAGCACGTGGTTGGACGCACAGTGGTTGTACAAGTGGTTGTACAAGTGCAGTGCTCTTCTCCGTTTGTAATCCATGGAAGTTTCCCACCATCAGTCACACCTATGGGTATATTGTCAATTGAGAAGAAAAACTAGAAAGCTGTGAAGAGAAAGTGCCAGTGTGATATAGAGGTTAGATCAGGGTTCACTGGGTTCTGGGGATACTCTGCCATGCAGCTCACTGAGTGACCTTGGGCTGATCATTCTCTCTCAACCTACCCAGCTTCACAGGATTGTTGTGATGATAAAATGCTGAGGAGACCACCATGTGCACCATTATTATTATTATTATTATTATTATTCCAGGCTAGCAGAAGAAAAGAGGGTTCTCATACATAGCTGGTAGTCTGCATTTGGTTTCATTTGATGTTTGTGTGTGTGTACACCCTGTTGGGAGCTGACACCCAGCCCTGACTATAGCCCACCTGAACTGCCTGAGCTGAGGGCAGCTGGGGTGCCTGATTCACCCATGTGGGGAAGGCTGGGAGAAGTCTGAGATCCAGGCAGATTGCTCCAGTCAGGGGTCACTTCGTAGAAAAAGAGGTGCAGGAGCTCATTAGCAGAACTCATTGGCGTAACTTATTTGCATTGCCACACCCCCTGACATCACCAGAAGTGTGTCAGAAGGCAACACCCACCACTCGGGCTCCATTGGACTTTTTTTGGATTGCTAGCTATTGGGGGGGATGTGCAGATCTGTCCTCACAGAGGAGGGAGAGCTTGTACCTGAATAAAACTTGGTCTTAAAGGTGCCACTGGACTGTTTTGGACTGGGGGGCTGGGAGGGCTCTGCAATTTACCTTCTTGCTCTGACTGAGGGCTGCTGGGAGCAGGGGGTGGGACTTGTTGCATGTGCCCGCCCCCTGGACTCTTTACTGCCAGAGCTCCGCTCCTGTGCGCTCCTTCAGGAAATGACCCCTGGCTCCAGTACAGTTGAGGACAAGCCCAGAAGCAAAGCAGGAGCAGGAAGGGACATGGTCAGAAGACAAGGTCGATTCCAGACTTGCTGGACATCAGGACTGGAGAGGCTAAGAGACAGGCCTGAATAGCCAGGGAAAGGATCAGGGCAGGGAGACAGGGAGCGGTTGAAGAGGCAGGGAAGACTTCCATTTCCCTTTATAGCCTCCCAGGTGGAGCAGGAGAGGAAGGGAATTGGATACAGCCTCCCAGGTGGAGCCAGGGAATCCCATAAATGGGGAGGCACCACACTGGGCCATGAAGCGAAGGACTGAGGTACAGAGGCAGCTGAGATGGGGGGGGGGGATCCAAGAGGAAGCCAGTTCTGGGAAGGAAGAGGACTTGGGTGGTGTAACCCCCTCTCCTTCCCATTCTGAGGCCTCAGGGGAGATGGTCAGACCTCAAACAGAATGGCAGAGAGTGGCAAACTCAGGGTGGGTTGGGAGGAAGCTCCCACACCCACACCCCTAGTCATACTGTCTCTCACTACTTATTTATTGACTTCATTTGTAGTCCACCTAGCTCACTGAGCCTCAAGGCAGATTACATGCAGATAAAAACAATGCAATCAGGACAGCATAATGCAATTAAAAACGATGCAAATAAGGATAGTATTATACAGTCAACAGATAATGTAGTAAAGCCAGATTGCATGGTTAAGAACAACAAACTCCTAACGGTATTGAATATACAACGAACAATGCCATGATCGGCCCTTTGCAGAAATGCCCACCTGAATAATTCCAATTTACATAAGAACATAGAACATAAGAGATGCCAATGTTGGATCAGGCCAAAGGCCCATCTAGTCCAACACTCTGTATCACACAGTAGCCAGAAATACCAAGTGCCATCAGGAGGTCCACCAGTGGGGCCAGGACATTAGAAGCCCTCCCACTGTTGGCCCCCCGAAGCACCAAGAAGACAGAGCATCACTTGCCCCAGAGCCCCTATCTATACCTTGTGGCTAATAGCCACTGATGGACCTCTGCTCCATATGCCTATCTAATTCCCTTTTGAAGCCGCCCATGCTTGTAGCTGCCGCCACTTCCTGTGGCACTGAATTCCATGTGTTAATCACTCTTTGGGTGAAGAAGTACTTCCTTTTATCCGTTCTAACCCGACCGCTCTGCAGTTTCATGGAGTGCCCACGAGTTCTTGTATTGTGAGAAAGGGAGAAAAGTACCTCTTTCTTTACCTGCTCTTTCCCATGCATAATCTTATAAACCTCGATCATGTCACCCCTCAGTCGTCTTTTCTCCAAGCTAAAGAGCCCTAAGCGCTTTAACCTTTCCTCATAGGGAAAGTGTTCCAACCCTTTTATCATTTGAGTTGCCCTTTTCTGCACTTTTTCCAAAGCTATAATATCTTTTTTAAGGTGTGGTGCCCAGAACTGCACACAGTATTCCAAATGAGGTCTCACCATTGATTTATATAGGGGCATTATTATATTGGCTGATCTGTTTTCAATACCCTTCCTAATAATCCCCAGCATAGCATTGGCCTTCTTTATTGCAGTCACACACTGTCTCGACATTTTCAGTGAGTTATTATTTTACACAATTTACACAATCAACAGAATGATAAATGGATGGGAGTCTTCCCTACCTCTTTGGGCAGGCCAGTCCACAAAGTGAGATTTGCAGGATGGCACCTTCAGAAGACTTTGCTCAGATGAGCGAAGCTGCCAGAGGGCAGCAGCGGAAATATGTCTGTGCTGGGGAAAATCACATTTGCAAGCATTCATTGCTGAATTACTCTTGGAAGGAGATGGCAGGGGGCTGTTTTATAGTACATCTAACAAGGGCAACAGATAATATATTTCAGTACTCCATTGACAGCTAGCAATATAATCACTTTCTATCTCAAGGTTTTCTTTACATTTGTTCTCGCCCCTTTTAGTATTCGGTTTCAGACGAACAGGGTCAGAGGACTCAATTACTGAATCTCCGACTGCACACCTTCCAAATAAGCTGCATCTTTAATGAGTGGATTTATTTGTGTCACTGAAGCCTTGACAGGAACTAAGTCCTGAGGTCACCATACATTTTGTAATGATAACTCTCTCTCTCTCTCTCCTTCTCTTTTAACTTTCAATTTATGGGAACTTTATTTCCCATTTCTGCAGAAGTGGTGGGCTGGCATGCTTTTCATAGCACTTCACATCCAGAGTTTGACAGTACTGGAAGAAAGCATGAGGGACGTGATTGACATTCAAGCAACTATTGGCAGATCAGCTATTACCATTAAATAAAGGTTTAGGAATCATTATGTACAGCTCCCAGAAGGCACTGAACCAAGATGGGCAGTTGAGGGTGTAGGAAATGGCAGTGAATAAAGCAGAAAATATAACTTTTTATATTACATGATTATGCCCCGATATGCACATGTGAAACAAAATGAGGTGGTAGAATAGTTTGTACCACTTCAGACTATAGATTGGGGAGATACCCCCTTTGAATGCTCATTGGCATACAAACTTTTCTGTTAGCCATTCTGTTAGCAATGGGTTTTGTATGTGTGAGAGAACTCATAAGTGATATCTCCCACTTGTAGCCTGGAGTGATAAAATCCATGCTATCTTCTCATACCTACCTGCCTTATATGTAGAACCATTCCACATGAATGCTGCGTAACATTCTGGTCTTCCTCCTGTTACTCCCAAACTATATGCCAGCGTCCTAGGCAACATGAGCATGACATAGTCTGATTTCCTTCCTTCCTTCCTTCCTTCCTTCCTTCCTTCCTTCCTTCCTTCCTTCCTTCCTTCCTTCCTTCCTTCCTCTTTCTTTTGTATATTTCCATTTGTGTGTGTGTGTGTATACCCATGCCTGGAAGTTATGGAAACCTCTGGCGAATCCTACTGGGACATGGAGGACATTCAGAGAAGTGGCTTGATAGCCTACCTCTGCTTCCTGGTCCTGATATTATTTGGAGGTCTCCCATCCAAGTACTTGCCAGGGTTAGCTCTGATTAGCTCCCAAGATCTGATGAGACTGGGCTTGCTTGGGCTACACAGGTCAGGGCTTGATAGTCCATCTTGATAGGGCTGCCAAACTCCAGGTATAGTCCAAACTACAGAGATATGTCCTCCTGGAGAAAATTGCAGGTTTGCAGGTCAGACTGTATGGCATCCCATCCCTGCTGAGCTACCACCCTTCCACAAATGCATTGCTGAACTCCTCAGGTTTCGCCCTGAAATCTCGATGGAATTTCCCAACCTATATCTTGGGCAGGCCGAAGGCACTTTAATTCACCTTTTGAAGAAATAAAACTGTTTGTTTGTTTTTCCTAGTGTGACTCAGTATCAGGAGTTACAGAATATGTGAGACCCCGTAACCTGGAAGCTCATGAGCAGGTGAAGAACAGATGACTGGTGAATACAGGTATTCAAATTCATTCTTAAACATCTTAAGAAGATTCTAGAGCAATCCATTTGCTTCTCTGAGTTAGTTAATGAAAGAGGGGACTAACTGCAGACACACATTTTGGAAATACAAGGAGGAAGTCCTGAACCCCAAAAAGTTAAGTCAGTTTTGCCTCCAATTTTCTTTCACTGCCACACGATATAAGAACACTGATGATACAACTTAAGCATCATCAGTAGGCTTAGTATGCACCCCTATTCACCTCCAATCTCTCTTTTTGTGGTCCCTCCTTTTTCTTCTGTGCTCCTTTCCAATGAGACTCTTTGGTGGCCATCTCTTTCTCCAGTTAGAGTCCCTATTCTCATTACGGCCCCTTTGCTTTCCTTAACCTCCCCATAACTCCATCATCCTGAGACTTCTGATCTATGCAAGACTTCCCTGTTGTGCGAATAGATGCCATAATTTGTCATAACTCTGTTAGAATGAACAATGTATTTACAAGCCAGTGAGAAAATCCAGGGCAAAACTTGGATAGATGTAATCAACAAAACACTTATTGGCTATTTTATTCTAGCTTGTTTGGGGAATTGGCTCCTCCTGTTTCCTCCAGATGGAAAACAGCAGTTACCTGCTCCTGAAATGTGCATAACTTGCTGACATGCAGTGCTACAAAGCAAATAATCAACATGATAACAAATGCAGTAAAGCAGAATATTGAGTTTGGGACAGGTACCTTTTTAAAAGCTACAGAAGCTCTATGGAATGAACAGTAAATTTGGTTGGGGTACAGAATAGAGTGACTAGAAATGGAACATAGTACTGAAAAAATGATTATTTGGGGGGCTATGAATAGAGAATATGAATAGATAATATCTGCATGCAACCTTATGTAATACATCTTTAGACAAATGAAGGGGTTTCATTTGTACACTAGCCTTTGGAAGTCAATTGATTTTTACCAGCTCATTTTATTCTGGAGTTGAATGATACTTTGGTATGTGTAAAAGAGAGAGGGAGGTGTGTCATTTTCAATGCACGTGTATGCTTGTTAGCAACCACAAGTGTGGAAGAAGGTTAAAGAGAAGTATCTATCCAATAAAAAATAGAGTATGAGATATTTGTTTCAAAATGGATTTTCTTCCCTCACTCCCCCCCACACACATGCACAAACATAATGAGTTGTTGACCTGTAGGCTCTAAAAGTTTCCAAATGTAGCAAAAGTAAACTACACACACACACACACAAAATGACTGTACAGAAGAGAGGCTCACTATATTTAAAAGGTCAGTAGTTGTCACCAGCGTGGATCATGGAAGCTACAAAATCAGGCCATCCACAGAATGGTACATATCCAGGGAATTCCTTAGAAAACATGACTTTGCAAACAGAATAAAAGGGGAAAGTCCACAAATTAGCTTGTTGTAGATGTTATATTCCAAAAATGTTGAGAGTAGTAGAGATCTGTTTTTTAAAAAAATGGAGGGCAGCCAATTAGCCTGTTATAGACCCTGAGATTTTGGAGGTATAGTTGGATTTCCAAATTGTCTCTGTGAGTCTGAAGAAATGTCAAATTTCATAGAAACAGATGCAGCTATCTCAAAGAGTGAATACTCCCACAACAATCTGTGACTGGTCTGATCTGGAAAAAAAAATCATGTCTTAAAATAAAGTTATTTCATCTATCCAATGGTGCACATGGCTCTGTGAACTGGGTTTCAGAAAGATGATCTTACTCCCAGAATTTCACTTGAAACTTGAGAGTGAGACATCAGATGGAGGTCCCACCTAAGGCCTAACAGGTGAGAAATCAGGAAAGAAACTAGAAGAGTATCTCAACATTTTTCTTGAAGGTCCCTCCCCCCCATCCCTTGATGATCAATGAATGTGCTTAAAACAAAATTTGATGAGTATTTGATGGTTACTGCTTGGGCAGAACATGTGAAAGATTTCAAGAAAAGTTAGAGGAAAGTTTTGATAAGGCTACTGGATTTTCCACTACTTGTTGTTGTTCAGTCGCATAGTTGAGTCCGACTCTTCGCGACCCCATGGACCAGCTCCCGCCAGGCCCTCCTGTCTTCCGCCGTCCTCTGAAGTTGGCTCAATTTCATGTTCATTGCATCTATGACACTGTCTAACCATCTCATCCTTTGCCGTCCCCGTCTTCTTTGACCTTCAATCTTTCCCAGCATCAGGGTCTTCTCCAGTGAGTGCTCCCTTCTCATTTGCTGGCCAAAGTATTTGAGCTTCAGTTTCATTATCTGGCCTTCCAGGGAACAGTCAGGGTTGATTTCTTTGAGGATTGACTGATTTGTTCTTCTTGCAGTCCAAGGGACTCTCAAGAGTCTCCTCCAGCACCATAGTTCAAAAGAATCTATTCTTCGGCGCTCGGCCTTCCTTATAGTCCAACTCTCACAGCCATACATGACTACTGGGAATACCATTGCTTTGACCATGCGGACTTTTGTTGGCAGGGTGATGTCTCTACTTTTTATCATGCTGTTTAGGTTCGCCATCGCTTTCCTCCCAAGGAGCAGGCGTCTTTTAATTTCATGACTGCTGTCACAGTCTGCGGTGATCTGGGATCCCAGGAACGTGAAGTCTGTCACTACTTCCACGACTTCCCCTTCTATTTGCCAAGGAGTGATGGGGCCGGATGCCATGATCTTAGTTTTTTTGATGTTGAGCTTCAAGCCCACTTTTGCGCTCTCCTCTTTTACCCTGAGCAAGAGGCTCTTGAGGTCCTCTTCACTTTCTGCCATCAGAGTGGTATCGTCTGCATATCTGAGGTTGTTGATCTTTTCCCCAGCAATCTTAATTCCCGCTTGTGATTCATCCAGGCCAGCATTTCGCATGATGTACTCTGCATATATATTAAATAAGCAAGGTGACAGTATACATCCTTGTCGTACTCCTTTTCCTATGCTGAACCAATCAGTTGTTCCGTATCCGGTTCTAACTGTCGCTTCTTGGCCCTTATACAGGTTTCTCAAGAGACATGTGAGGTGGTCTGGTACTCCCATCTCTTTAAGGACCTGCCATAGTTTGTTGTGATCCACACAGTCAAAAGCTTTAGCATAGTCAATGAAGCAGAAGTAGATATTTTTCTGGTACTCTCTTGCTTTCTCCATAATCCAGCGAATGTTGGCAATTTGATCTCTAGTTCCTCTACCTCTTCGAAACCCAGCTTGTACTTCTGGTAGTTCTCTATCCACGTACTGTTGAAGCCTAGCTTGTAGGATCTTGAGCATGACCTTGCTAGCGTGTGATATGAGTGCAATTGTGCGATAGTTTGAACATTCCTTGGCATTGCCCTTCTTTGGGATTGGAATGTATACTGATCTTTTCCAATCCTGTGGCCACTGTTGCGTTTTCCAAATTTGCTGGCAAATGGAGTGCAGAACTTTAACAGCATCATCTTCTAAGACTTTGAATAGCTCAGCTGGAATACCATCACCTCCACTAGCTTTGTTGTTAGTAATGCTTTCTAAGGCCCATTTAACTTCACATTCCAGGATGTCTGGCTCGAGGTCAGTGATTATACCGTCGTGGTTGTCAAGTCCTCCTCCTCCTCCTCCTCCTCCTTCTTCTTGTCCTTAGGGTATTTCCATGTGCATTTTTTGGCATACCAAGCTTAGGCCAATAGATAATGAGAGATCTACAAGAGATAATGATTTACAAGATTCTAAAGAAGGTGGTCCATTCAGAGAGAGAGAGAGGAGAGAGAGAGGAGAGAGAACAGGTATTTCTCCACTATCTTATCACTTGTTGTTGTTGGATAGTGTGCTTTCACTGCACTATTGTGATAGTACTCCTCCTAGATTTTCTTGTGTGGACAAGACAATTAGGAGATGACTATTTACAATAACTTAGCATAGCTCAATATTAAACAAGGTGTGGAGACAACCTAACTTGGGGACCAACTCTGGCAATAATTTCTTCTTCTCTTCTGAAACACATAACTGAAACTGGCAGTAATGGTTGTCAACCAGTTGTGAGATCCAGAGTTCAAATAACACTATTGACTCTACTGGTGGAAGTGACCTGTGCCTTTGCATTATTGGCTGGGTCATGGTATCTGTATTCCAACAATCTAAGGCATAACATGGCAGGATACTGACACTGTCGTTCTGCCTATCATCTCACTTGCATAATTCAGACTGCGGGATATGGCAAACGGATTTCCTTTTGCATTTTTAAGAGCTTTTTTTCCCCTGCCAGAATTTTAAGCAATGGATTGCTTTTTGTTTGCCAAACACTACATGGTCTGCAAAGCAGAGCTGGTAATTCAAGCCAAGCTTCAAGGGAAATAAACCCTCTACAATCCAAACAGCATTTCAGTAAAATGCTCTACATTTCTTTGTGAATGATAGTTCCCTATATGTTCATACAAGCACAGAAGATAGTGTTATGTCACAAAAGGGAATGTGACTCTTAAGGGGAACATGCTATTCTTCTCTCTGGCATTTTTTGTGCTAGAGACATTATTCCCTATGAAATGTGGTCTACTACTGAATCTTCTTTCTGTGATGAACAGGAAGAAGAAGAAGAGGAAGAGGAAGAAGAAGAGTTGGTTTTGCAGGCTGTAAAACGCCTGCTGCAACATCAATGAACAGCCGCTATGGCTGTTCGAGACCCACCGCGGCCGGGGTGAGCTCCCGGCCCTAGTCCCAGCTCCCGCCCACCCAGCAGTTCGAAAGCATTAAAAATAGCAACTAGATAAAATGGGTACCTGCCCCTAGGTGGCAGGGGGCACCCTCCTCCTCGTGAGGTGTGCAGCAGGAGCATCGGTGGCAGCAGCGGAGTGGTGTTGTGGGCGAGCAGCCCTGGTGACCCAGTGAGCACAACGTCGAACGACGGAGTCCGGCAGAGGCGGAGGCGTGGGGCGCGGTGATGTAGCAGCATGGCGCGGCGGAGCCAGCAGGATGTGAGCCGGAGCTGCAGCTGGCGCGGGGCCACACACCAGGATGGGCCTGCCGGAGGAAGCCGCTGGACTGAAAAAGACCTGTTCCAGGGCGCCGGGAGGTAGAACGACGACACCCGAAGCCTGCTTGAAGGAGCCGGATAAACAACAAGCCCTGCTGCCTGGGTGCTGGTAGGAAGTCACTTCCCTATATATAATGTGACCCTAGATAGGAATCGAAATTGTATGTAAACCACTCAGAGACCCTTCGGGGTTAGAGTGGTATATAAATTGAATGTTAAATAAAAATAAATAAAAAATTTATACCCTGCCCTTCACTCAGAGTCTCAGAGCATCTTACAATCACCTTTCCCTTCCTCTCCCCACAACAGACACCCTGTAAGTTAGATGGAGCTGAGACAGCTCTGAGAGAACTGCTCTTGAGAGAACAGCTCTGAGAGAACTGTGACTGACCCAAGGTCACCCAGCTGGCTGCATGTGGAGGAGTGGGGAATCAAACCCAGTTGTCCCAGATTAGAGTCCACCACTTTTAACCACTACACCAAACTGGCATTACACCAAGTTGATATAATGCTACACTATGGTGAATGCTGACAAAGAAATGGAGTAGGAATTTGAGAGGAGGTGGGAGAGGGAGTGTGACAACGATAACCATGCCTAATCTCTTAAGTATGGTCCAGAGACCAAAGGGCTGTTGACTGGTTAAGATTGCCCATCCCAAGAGACTAATGAATCCAAAGTGTTTCCAGAATGTTCTGGGGGACTTCGCTGAAGCCCTAGCTATAGCTTGGATCACTACATTACAAGGAACTATAGAGAGAGTCACTCCCCTGTGTCTTCTTCTCCCTTCTGTGAATGCTCCTGTTTTGTGGTTTACTACAGAGCTATGTGACCTGGGGGGATGTGGAACTGTATAGTTCAGCTCAATCTCATCAGATCTCAAAAACTAAGCATGGTCAGTACTTGAATGGGAGACCACGAAAGAAGACTTTGCAGAGAAAGACAATGCCACTTTTGCTTAACCAGTTGCCTTGAAACCCTATGGGGCATCATTAGTTGGCTGCGACTTGGTGACACTTTACACATACACATGAGACCTGGACTGAGATACAGCACAAACATAATTAGCAGAAGATTTATGGATTATGCCATAGAGACTGTTTTTAGACCCACAAAGTGGGGGGATGGCAGCAAAGAGGAAAAGTTGTATAGGTGGGATGGGACCTGATGAAACATTGAAACATGTAATTTTCAATCATCTTATATATCATAATATCAGGGAAGTTTTGATCAAGCCGATAGTTAACTCCTTCCCAGGTCATAATAGAAGGACACTTTTGTCAATTATGCTGGCAGGAGATAATCAAAAGCTGTCTAGGATGGTTGCCAAATTTGGTTGGTTGGCATACCAAACTAGGAAAGAGATAAAGTTCAGATAGGCCTAAACCTAACCTTTGATCATAATTTTGATTCTATTATATCTGTATTTTAAAGTTTTTAGATCCTTATTTATAATTTTAGATGCCATTGTATTTTATAATTTTACTGCTCCCTTAACTGTATTTACTTGTCTTCTGTTATACTGGTCTATGACTGTAATAAACTTTAATGCTTGTTTCCCAGCCACTTCAGCAGAGTCTTGTCCAAATAAAATACAATAGTTCATGACCTGTTGACATCTAAAACTGAGTCACCCAAAGAGTGTAATTTGGAATTTTTTTTACTGATAAATCCTGTCTTATCTGATGCAACCTAGAGGCAAAGTTAAAGGTTTATCCTTTGCCAGATATTTCAGAAGTATCTGTTTTTCAGATGACAGATAAATCCAATCCATATGGTATCCTGTTCTCTGACTTCCATGTGAAACATAGTTTGGGTTGGACCCTGTGGATTTCTGTAGCATCTTCCTCTGGTACAAAGGTGTCTTCTCTGGTGCAAGAACTCTTCTGTAAGTTCAGCTTTCGGTCATGGAACAAATCCAGAGGATCCAACCCTTTGTGTTCATGACTGACATGTTCATCTCAAGCAAGTATTACAGCCTCCCTCAAATGAGAGTCTACTTCTGGGAACAAGCCATATTTGTTTCTTATTGAATGTTTAGATGATTTTTCTTTGGTGTTTTGCTCTTCAAAGACATATTTACTAGGACATGGGATCCTGGCATTCCTAGGGCAAGGTTATTTATCTGGCTAATTGGTTTCTTCTATGGCACCTGGTTGCTTAGCACCCTTTCAAATAAGTGCAGACCCAGTAATTCAATACCAACAGTGTTATTTTAGAGCTACACCATAATAAGAGAAGTGATTTCAATTTACTTAGAAGGGTGCAATAGGGCTGTACGTAACAAAATTCCTAAGCCAAAGACATACATGGCAATCACTGGTTTGGGTTCATACAGGAATACAAATCTGGGATTCTTGGGATTTATGAACTATATATAATAGTTTGGATGCTTAAAGGCAACACAGAATACGCACTTGTATTTTTCTTTGAGTCTGCTGATTTCCTGGGCAATGACTTTTCTCCCTCCCAATCAGATCCATGCAAGAGATTTGGAGACAAACTGCAGAGAGCTTCCATTTTCCTTCACTACGTCCTTTGTGTAGGCAGAGGCTTTTTTCCCCTCTGCAAATGTAATAGCTGGGCTCCTGGGGCACCTTGTTTAGGGGTCTGTAGAATTGGACACCTTGGTCCAATTTGATTTAAAACTTGTGGTTCTTTAGAGGACTGGTGGAAACAGCTCTGCTGAAATTCTGGTAGTGTGGTTAAAAAACAGCCACTCCATCCCCCCTGAAAAATGTCCCCCTGTAGGGAATAATGGTAAAGCTGATGTTCTTGCTCACTTCTTCTTCCCTCCTGCCTTTGTGGGGTAGAAACCTTTTCCTCTCCAAGTAGGAGAGCTGGGGGCACCTTGTTCTGAGATCCATAGAACTAGCTTCCCTGGCAGGCCTGTAGCCACAGGGGGGGGGGGCATTTTGGGACAGTGTTCCCCGATGAGCACTGCTCCACCGAACCAAAAAAATGCAAATAAATTCTGAAAAAAAATTAAAAAATTGAAAAAAATAAAAATGTAAAATGTGTGATGGTAGTTCAAAATGACCCCAGGAACAGTCAGGGAAGCTTCCGTCTTACTTTTCTTTTCTTTTTTCCGGGCTGAAAAATAAATAGTAATGGGGGAAAAAAAGGTTAAAATTGCAAAATGCAAAACAGAGAGAATTGAAGATCCCTCTCACCCAGCTTACACAGAAAAGCAGCGCAGAATTGAGTCTCTCCAACCAAAAGGACAGGAGGATTAGAGGAGGACTAGAGGTTGCAGCAGAACTGGAGCTGCTGCTGCTTCTGCTGCAAAAGGGGCACGAGGTGTGGCCACCCCCCATTTCCCCATGCCCCACCAACCAGAATTTTCTGGCTATGCCCCTGCTCCTTGGTCCAGTAGGCTTAGAACCTCGGGGTTCTTTGGTGGACAGGCAGCACTTACTCTACTGCAATACTGCTGTTATATGGCTGAAAAGACACCAGTCCACCCCCACCCCCCGAAAAGTCCTTTCTTCCTCCCTTTCTGAAAGGAAACAGAGAACAGACCACAAAAGTTAAGATAGCAAACATGGTGTTTTCAGCATGAAGGTAATATTTTTAAAAGAAAATCTGTCAGTCACTGTAAGAGTAAGGAAATGGATTTAATGCAGAGGGTTTGTCTGTCTGCTTATTTGAATGGCAGTGGCTGGCACCATTTCCTCCTTATAGGAATTAGTGCAGAGAATTAGTGCAGGCGCTGAGATGCACCTACTTTGGGGGTCTGTAAAATCAAGCCCATTGGTCTAATTTGCTTGAAACTTGGGGAGTCTTTAGATTAGAAGAAAGACTATGTTACATGCTAATGTGGTGCCATTATCTCTACAAACAGCTGCCACAGACACTCCGCTCCAAAGCACCATAACCTGAAAAGCACAGGGATCTGAATCCTGAGCTAGCAATGTCTTACATGAACAAAAGCAATTACAGAAACACCCCCCCCCCAACTCCAGATTTGAAAGTATAATGATTTTCCCCCCCTTGGTGCACACCCCTAGGGTGTAACTCTGTTTAGGATTGTTACAAAGCACCCAGTTCAGGATTCCTATGAAACAGCTGGGTTTCACTGACACACTGAGTCAGCTACTGGTTATGTCATACAGACATCATATTGGCAACAGGTTACCTTCGTAGCCTTGCCCACTCTCACCAAAAGCAAACTTCTAAACCATGTGAGACTCTCATTGGTAAATCAAAACTGTGGATCCATATTTTTGCTACTGTCTTGGGTATAGTAAGAACACTCTGTTCCTTACTTAAATTGACAAATGGCCTCTTAAAGGGTAAATGTTTAGCAGAGTAAATACACTGAGTATATGGATATACAGTGTGAATGTGAAAGCCATAAATCACAAGTGGCTTTAGAAAGTAGTACTCTGACTCCAGGACTCACAGAGTAACTCCCGATGTATATTTTCCATCCAAATAGCTTGGTCTTATCACAGAAGTAATAAATCAAACTGGTAGCTGCAGAATTTTCAGTACTTGATTCCCTGTTTTGCAGTTACCGTATATAGTGTCTGAGCAGAAAAAGGTATTACATTAGTGCTGAATTATCAATTTTAAACGACTTTATGAGCTTGGATAAGACTATACATCTGACCTTTACCCCCTTATATTTTTACTGTTAAATATGTGTCCAAAATTTCTATCCCATAAAGATAAACATGAAGGACCTTCATTTGACTTCAAAAACTACTGCCTGAATAAGGGATGTGCTAAAGATCTTCAAGGAGAAAAAAATCAAATTGATCCAAAGTGAAAGCAATGGTTTACTCTGCCGGAGAAATATGAACTCATGGAAGGATCTTTTCTGGTTGCACAGAGTTAGTTGCATAGGTAAAACTGAGACAGAGTGCTGATGAAAATGTTTCCTGTATTTATAAGGGTCCAGTTCAATGTATGTTAATTACTACTTTCTTACTAAGAGCTCAAATTATGGAATTACACAGAAGGGTGGGTTTATACATTCCAGAATAGGATGAACAAGCTTTCATAAATATGAGAATATAAAATGCAAAGGAAAACTCGTGTGTGCCAGATGGTGGTCTTTGATTGTGTATTAAGACAATACATAGGGTTGGATCCAACACAAAATTTCAACTTCAGCTACAGCTCAGCCTCTTCCACAAGTGAAAGCACAAGAAGACCGTAGTAGCTGTTTGCGTTGAGCCAAACTTATTGTATCCCCACTTGAATTTCCATTTGCCTCCCCAGTTGGAATAATGAGACAGACAACAGTTTGGAAGTAAAAAAGGGCCACTTTATTAACTATTTAACATGACATTGTGGCAAGGGACCAACTAAGTGAGCTTGGAACAGGCAAGGCAGGCGTCACTCCCTGACCAGCCTCCTTGCCCTTTTCATGGGCAGGTCACCCAGCTCTGGTCTTGAGCCATCGGTCTGGCTCACAACAGACAGCCCAGCAAAACTGGTCGCCACCTAGGAGCGCCTACCCCGAAGCCTTCCAACTTGCAGAGAGGAGCCTTACCCTAAGAGGTTTCCAGAGGTGATCACCGTTCCCCACCCTGAACCTTAGAAATCCGAAGGCAGTTCCTGATGACCCTCTGTTCCCAAATGGGAAAATGCCATAAGATGCTCATTGGTTCCGGTTACTTGCCCGCACCAACCTGCCAAGTGACCAACCTATTTAGGTGTCGACCACCACAACCAACCATTCAATCCACTGCTCTCAGTGCAAGGTAGGCGAAAACACCTCCACCCATTCAGCCAATACTGGGTAGAAGCAAAAAATTCCTACCTGGCCCCAACAGGCAACCAGCAACAGCCTACACTAAGAACAGGGTGGGCAGGTGGGTGAGCACATGGAGCAACTGGCTTGGGCAAGAGCGAAGCCCAGCCATTTACCCAGGCCGGCTCCGCCCCCCGTCTACATCACAATGCCAGGCTCTGTTGCTGCCCGGCTTCCTCAGGGTGGCAAAGCAGTCCCCGGCAACCAGTGGCATTGCTGGGTTGCCGGGATCTTAGTTACTCAAGAACTTGTGCAAGCAAGATCTGAACTATACATGGAGGAAACTGTAATATACAGGGACACTGTAATACATACGGAAGAAAGAGTTAGGTGTTGTGTGAGATCATGAACAAACAGAACTGCCCTAATCTGCTCACGTTTCTTGCATGTTCATCATTGGATCCAAGCTTCAATCAAGGGATGCTCAAATGCACACCAGTTTGGCTCATAGTGTGCTTGCCAGCCATTAACAGGGAGCTCTTTTTTTGATGGGCTGTTTAGCTATTCATGAACATTCCGGGCCTGTTCAGTAGTTACTTTCTTCATATTTGTAATTTAATTGTATGCTTATCTATTTAATGTATGCTCTCCTTTCTCCCCAGCGGGGACCCAAAGCAGTTTACAATATTCTCCTCTTCTCCTCCTCCAACAATCCTGTGAGGTGAGTTTAGGGTTGCCAGGTCTTACATGGCTGCCAGTGGGGGGCTCTGTCTTTCTCTCCTGGAGTTTTTTGGAACACATGCAAAGTGTGTGCACCGTGATGACATCACGCAGAGGTGACATCATCATGCAAGGCACATTGCAGGGGATGGCACATTGCAGTTGAGGAAAAACTCTATGGTAACGATAGAGTTTTATCTCAAATAATAGAGCATCCCCCTAGAATGTGCCCTGGGCAATGACGGCACCTCGGGGTGACATCATTGTGCCAGGCACGTTGGTGCAGACAGGGCTTTTAATGGGCAGAATTCCCCCCACCAGCAGAATCGGGGCTGGAGGATCAGGGCCCCCAAAAGTGGGTAAACCCCCATCCCCATCGGGGGAATGGCAACCCTATGTGGGTTAGCCAGAGAGTCAGTGACTGGCCCAAGGTCACCCGGCAAGCTTTCATGGTAGACTAGGGATCTGAACCTGGGTCTCTCAGAGACTAGTCCACCACTTTAACCACCGCACCAGAGTTCTTCACCCTTTTGAGCCTGTCTGCACATTTGGAATTCTGACATAAGGTGTTTGGTGCAACTACAAAATAGCTGCAGCAGTAGGCAGAGCAAGGGCTATTTAAGGAGGCAAAGTCAACCACAAAATATCTGCTGTAGGAGGCGGAGCCAACCACAAGACGTTAGAGAGTGAGATTGTGAATAACTATAAGAGGTCATACAGGCCGGAAAATGCGGGTGTGTGTGTGTGGCTGTTTGCCCCGGGGCAAAATAACGCATGGTTGCGCGAGCAGACATCCTGTGGAGGTCCCGTGGAGATCACGTGGTTAGGGGGGAGGTGCCGATCACAGGACACTCCTGCGGCACTGCAAAGAAGCGAGGCCGCGGGGCAAACGGGGCTGTGGGTTTTTTTGTTAAACTAAAGTGTGCATGCTCCATTGGGTGCTTGTGCGCATCCGTGGAGACTTGGGGGAAAAAAACCCCTTTTTGCAAGGGGACATGGGCGGGCGCCGGAACTACCACTGGAAACGCAATCAGATGCCCGCCCATGCCCCGCGGTTTCCAGAAACTAGTACCTCGGAGGCACTAGTTTTTTACAGCGCATCTTCGGAGTGAAGCCTCGGGTGAGCCACAGGAGCTCTATGCTTCCCAGATGTGGCGGTGAGATCGCACCTGGAAAATCCACCTATTTTCCATTTCTCTAGTGTGCCTAATACTCCCTGAGACCGCAGCCAGAGTAACTCTTCAGCATTTCAGGCAGAAGCTCTGTTTAACAGGATGCCTTTCACAATGAACATATTGTTTAAAAGTGTTTTCTGGTATACATATAGAATAAGTATACACATTGAGCTAGCTAAGAAACACTCATGAGGAGGTATCTGTCAGATCACCAATGGCTAATCAGAATCCCTACTGGGCATCAGTCCCATCTGGCCTCGCCCACTTTCTACAAACACTTGGTGGGGTACCAGGAAATGTTCCAGTCGACACCATGGTACCCAAGGGCAACAGAATGAGGGCCCCTATACTATACTACACTGGCTCTGTATTGAAGACAGTACAATACAATATATAGGGGCTGCGGTGGCCCAGAGGTTAAGATGCTAAGCTGCAGACTGGAAGGTCTGTAGTTCGGCAGTTCAAAACCCTAGTGCTGCGTGACGGAGTGAGCTCCTGTCTCTGGCCCCAGCTCCTGCCAATCCAACAGTTCAAAAGCAAGAATTTGCAAGTAGATAAATAGGTACCACTTCGGTGGGAAGGTGACAGTGTTCTGTGAGCCTTGGCATTTAGTCATGCCAGCCACATGACCATGGAAATGTCTTTGGACAGCGCTGGCTCTTCGGCTCGGAAATGGAGATGAGCACAACCCCCAAGAGTTGAATTTGACTGGCTTTCGAGCAAGGGAAACCTTTACCTTACCTTTATAGTATGTTACAGTTGGTAGTTTTTCACATTATACAGTGCAATGGTAGTCCTAGCTTTTACCCATTCACCACTAACCTCTCATCCACAGGCAGCCAAGTGTACAAACACATGGTGAGCAAATTAATCATTCAGTTAGTAAAAATAAATAAAAACATTATTTTTTTTAAAAAAACCTCTCTACTTTTTAGTGTTTAAGTTTGTGTAATCACTGAAGTTATTTTGTGCATATGTGTTTTTGTACTTATTGTTGTGTGTTATATGCTGCCAAGTCTCTTTGGACTTATGGTACCCCCCTCTTGTTCCATTAATTACCTGACACAAACATCCATGACCCTGGGGAAAAATCAATGTTACCTACCACACAGGCATCAGAGCATCTCACAAAGGTAGAAAGTAATGAAGCTCAAGCACCACAGCTACTGTGCAGCTGTGAAGCTATTCAGCAGCTGCTGAAGGTAGATGAAATCAAGGTGGCTAGGGATGGGCACAAACCAGCTGACAAACTAAAGTTCATCACACATTTTGGCCAGTTCATGGTTTGTGAACCTCCATCTATTATTCATGAGAAACAGCTCTGCTTCTCAACTGTTCAGTGTAAATGGTTGGGAGCCATTTAAACCACTGCTTTCTGCTACCCACAAAGAGCTGTGGTGAAAAGAAAGCAGTGATTTAAATGGCTCCCATATATCTAAACCAAACAGCTGAGTGGCTGAGAACTCCCTGATGCTCTGCTGTTTGGTTTAAATGCCCCCCTACTTTCTGCTCCCCATGAAAAGCAGCAACTTGAAATGGCTCAAAAACCAATACAATCTGGGCCAATTCATGCCCATCCTAATTGTGGCTGATGACATATATATATGTTTTTAAATGGATTAACTGGCTCAAAATGAAATGACTTAACTAAAAATGCTTTAATTGGTGGAAAGGAATAGTCATTTATTCTCAAATAGCTCAATTTAGTGTAAGTACCTATTAACATTAAGACAAATCAGGCTTTTGCAATGATGGTTTTGATTTTAAGAATTATATGTGTTTTAAAAATAGCCAAATTGTGTTTTGTTTGGCTATCCTTCTGTATTGGAAAATCTTTACTCTTGAACTCTAGTGCATCCTACATGTTAGCCACTAAGGGGAGCTCTAAACCAGCAAAAGACTATATCATTTTTTAAAATTATTTTTAAAAATTACTGGTGTAAAAAAAATTGCTGTTAATGTAAAGGAAAGTCCAGCAGCCATATAGTCCAGATCAATTACAGCCCTGTATCCCCCTGAATGTTGCCTGATAATGTTATGTGTTTAAATCAGAATACATCAAAATACTCTACACATTAAATTGCATTTCAGTATAAATTAGGCTTATGTGGCTGTGCTGAATTTCTGTATTATAGGGACGGTGTTCTGTAAGAGGAAGAGGTTTGTCTTGCAAACAGTGGGGTTAATGAAAATTGCTCTTGTCAGCTGAGTGACATTTAAGGTACAAATAAAGGACACAAGATGTTTAAGGCGCACCCGAAGACCAATGAGCATCTTTTAAAATAACATAAACCAAATTGTTCTAATAAAAATGAGATCATTTAAATTTTATTCCCCTGTATAAATGGTGAAGGACGGTTTTGAACTAGCCTGCAGCTTTAATTAGATTTGTAGTCGAATGGCTGTTGTGTGGGAAAACCATGATTAGATCTCCCAAAGTTTTCTTGATTGGTAAAAAAAGCAAACATGTTACCTTTACTTATTTAGTTTCATTTCTAGCCCACCTTTCTCTTTCAGTGGTAGGGTTGCCAGGTGCCTACCTTGTGCTGTTGGGGTGATGGGGGGACATTCTGTGGGTGGGCAGTGACATTGGTGACATGATGACATTCCTTCCGGAAGTGACGTCATCCCATATCAGGGCAGCACTCTACTTTTTTAGAAAAAACTCTATGGTAAAAACGTGGGCTACAAACCATAGAGTTTTGCCCAAAAAGTAAAGTGTCGCCTCGGATCCAATGACGGCAATTCCAGAAGTGACATCATCATGCAACTGACTTCATGTAGGGACATCTGTTTGGGGGCAAGGTTTCCTCCACCGGCCAGCTGGCTTGATTTGGACGATTTGGATGAAGGAATTGAGGGAATGCTTATTAAATTTGCAGATGATACTAAATTTGGAGGCATAGCAAACACAGTAGAAGGCAGAGTCAGGATACAGGATGATCTTGACAGACTGGAAAACTAGGCTAAAACAAATAAAATAAATTTTAACGGGGGTAAATGTAAAGTTCTGCATTTAGGTAGGAAAAATCAATTGCATAATTATAGGATGGGGGAGACTTGTCTTGGCAGTAGTATGTACAAAAAGGATCTGGGGGTCTTAGCAGACCATACACTGAACATGAGTCAGCAGTGTGATGTGGTAGCTAAAAAGGCAAATATGATTTTGGGCTATATCAACAGAAGTATAGTGTCCAGATGGTACCCCCATGGAGATGCTATCACTTTGCTCTGGTTAGACCTCACTTAGAGTATTGTGTTCAGTTTTGGGCAGCCCAATTTAAGAAGGATATAGACAAGCTGGAATGTGTCCAGAGGAGGACAATGAAGATGATGAGGGGTCTGGAGACCAAGTCCTATGAGGAAAGGCTGAAGGAGATGGGTATGCATATCCTGGAGAGGTGATGACTGAGAGGTAATATGATAACCAACTTCAAGTACTTGAAGAGCTGTCATAGAGAGGATAGCGTGGAGTTGTTTTCTGTTGCCCCAGAAGGTTGGACCAGAACCAATGGGTTAAAATTAAATCAAAGGAGTTTTTGGCTAAACATTAGGAAGACCTTCCTGACAGAGTGATTCCTCAGTGGAACAGCTTTCCTCAGGAGATGGTGAGCTCTCTGTTTTTGGAGGTTTTTAAGCAGAGGCTAGATGGCCATCTGACAGCAATGCTAATTCTGTGAACTTAGGCAGATCATGAGAGGGAGGGCAGGAAGGGTTGCATCAGTTGCATCAGCATGGACGGCTTCAAAAGGGAATTAGATAAGCATATGGAGCAGAGGTCCATCAGTGGATATTAGCCACAAGGTATAGATAGGGGCTCTGGGGCAAGTGATGCTCTGTCTTCTTGGTGCTTGGGGGGGTCAACAGTGGGAGGGCTTCTAATGTCCTGGCCCCACTGCTGGACCTCCTGATGGCACTGGTATTTCTGGCCACTGTGTGACACAGAGTGTTGGACTGGATGGGCCTTTGGCCTGATCCAACATTGGTGTCTCTTATGTTCTCTTATGCTCTTAGTCCTTAGTTGTTGTGGTCCTTTCTTACAGACCCAGGGAAATGCTGATTGCCAATTTGGGGTCAAGCAACAATTTTTTTCTCCAGGCCAGTTTGGCCGGGGATCCTGAGGCTTTTTTGCCATCTTCTGGGCATGGAACCGGGGTCACTGGGTGTTTGGGGGGGCAGGAGGTAGTTGTCTCTGGAGGTCCTTTCCAACTCTATTTTTTTTAACATGTTCAGAATCAGTGTGGATTTTTTAATCTAATTAGTCTCTTCTGTAATTTTGGTTTCTAAAAGTTAGCACCCCATTTCCTCACTATTTTAATCAAAGCAGTTAGCTTCAATCCAATGGAGCTTTGACGATTTTTCTTCGTTACTTGGAGCAGTAATAATTTGACACCAAGTTTCACTTGGAAGACGATGTAGAGTTTTACCGCAGAACAAGAACAACAACAAAAAAATCTAAGCAAGTGTACGGCTGATCTGGTGACATAGCTCACCACTCACCTGTGGAAAGCTTCCCTTTTACACTTTTTGTTCCTTTCAGTATATATGAAGGGGGGGGGGAAAATCACCTGTAGTTAATACTCCGCTCTTTACTTACCTTTTCCTTGCCGGCTGGCCGGGGATCCTGAGGCTTTTTTGCCATCTTCTGGGCATGGAACCGGGGTCACTGGGTGTTTGGGGGGGCAGGAGGTATTTGTCTCTGGAGGTCCTTTCCAACTCTATGATTCTCTGATTCTATGAGCTGGATGGCCCAGGATTGCCTGATCTCATCAGATCTTGGAAGCTAAGCAGGGTCAGCCCTGGTTAGTACTTGAATGGAAGACCACCAAGCAATTCCAGAGTCCAGAGGAAGGCAATGGCAAACCACCTCTGTTATTCTTTTGAAAACCCTACCGGGTTGCTGTAAATCACTTGTGGCTTAAGTAGGGATGCATGGGACCTGGGGATCCCCTGGAATTACAGGTCATCTCCAGACTACAGAGATGAGTTCCCCTGGAGAAAATGGATGCTTTGGAGGATGAGCTCTATGGCATTGTACCTCACTGAGCTCCCTGTCCTCCCTAGGCTCCATCCCCAAATCTCTGGAAATTACAACCCTATCCTCCCATCTTCCTCCGGTGGCCAGGGAGGACCTGACATCATTAACAGAACTTTCTATCACCATCAACCTATACAGAAAATAAATTTGAAATATGAAACAGCCCAAATGAAGCACATTTAAATTTCATTGATTTCAAGAAATAATAAACTCTGTTTTAGAAAAAGAGATAACGAAAAGGCATTCATCAGAAGTACTATGGAGAAAAATGAGCAAGACGAAAAAGTGAAAAAGTAGAGAAAACGGCTGTGTAAAAAAACTGAATGTAAACAAGGGACTGAAAATTAGCTTTCTGGAATATGGAAGAAAAGATTTGGACTTTCAACTGCAGGAATACAAAGATGAGGGACATTGGAAAGAGATTGAAAGGGAAAAGGAGGGTACTGAAAGATGGAAAAGAGGCACGAGACAAAAGTTATGCCTGGCTTTAGTAGAACTATTGTTTGTTTGTTTTTTGGATATACATGGCTTTTGAAAGTAAAAGAATAGGACTCTAATGTTATTGTGAGATACCTTGTTAGTTTACAATCTGGGAGAAGATTATTTTTGGTGGGATGGGTTTTGTTAGACTTTTTTTGTATTACATTATAACTTTACCCCCCCTTCTTTATACGGTTTTCTCAGGTATAGATGGAAGTGAGAGAGTGAACAGGTGTGTATTATTTATTTCTATGTAGGTAATTTCAAGATAAGGGAGGGGAGAATCTATGGTGATGCTTAAGTTCATATAGTTAGAAATTTAAAAGAAAACAAAAATAGTAATAATATATATATTATTTTTTTAAAGCCTTCAGTTAGATAATTTTTCAAAATTGTATACTTCCTCCATGGATAATATGCTGCCTAGAATGGCTAAGAATGATTACATAGGTATGTTAAAAACCAGGCC
>NW_015167613.1:177132-188567 GCF_001447785.1 Gekko japonicus
TAAAGGTTCCCTTGCTCGAAAGCCAGTCGAATCCGACTCTAGGGTTGCGGTGCTTATCTCCGTTTCAAAGCCGAAGAGCCAGCGCTGTCCGAAGACGTTTCCGTGGTCATGTGGCCGGCATGACTAAACACCAAGGCGCACGGAGCGCTGTTACCTTCCCACCGAAGTGGTACCTATTTATCTACTTGCAATTTCTTGCTTTCGAACTGCTAGGTTGGCAGGAGCTAGAACTAGAGACAGGAGCTCACCCTGTCTTGCGGCACCCGGGTCTTGAACCGCTGAACTACTGACCTTCCACAGCCTGCAGTTCAGCGTCTTAACCACTTACTGACACACAAATGACATTGAAAAAATATGTACATTTTACATGGGGAAAATATGGCATGAGGAAACATAAAATTGCAGGGAAAGAAAGAATCATGGGTTCAGTTCAAAGAACAAAACTGAATTTGAGATTTCCCCCCCTCCCCCAGGTTGAAACAGCATGAAAGGAAGAATGTGATAAATTCCCCCCAATGTTTTCTCTAAATTCAGTCAATGATTCAGTCTCACAATAGACCAGGAAAACCAGTTCACAGACATCACAACATCATATTACACCAGGCAGTTTGAACCATTTGACTTCAGCAGATTTAACTCTGATGATCCCAAAAAATCCATTAATGGAAGAAATGAGTGTCCGGGGAAGGACTTTAAGGTAACACTGGCTAAGGACAAGGGAGCATTTTAAAAAGTGAGTAAGGAGGTAATGGGAAAGAAAATACAAACTGAAAGCCATAAAATGCTGGGATAAGGTGCCTGACATTTTTGAAGACATCAGTGAGCTGCTTAAAAAAAATGCTGTAGTTGCAGATAAGAAAGATGGTTTCATAAGAATTGACTAGCTTGGCTACCCCGAATTCTCATGCACACATGAAAGATCTCACACACTGCCACCTCTGCCACCAATAGCCCGATAAAAGTGTTTTGATAAGAGGGACTCTGACCCAGCTTTCATTTTGATTGTGAGATTGTTTGTTTTGTTTCTTTTGGAAAACAATTCTAATCAGGTGGACTGAGAAGTAATTCCCATTTTAATCAATGGGGCTTACTCCCAGGAAAGCATCCTTAGGATCAGTGTTCCCTCTAAGCTGAGTTAGTGTGAGCTAGCTCACAATTTTTTAGCCTCCTTAGGATCAGTGTTCCCTCTAAGCTGAATTAGTGTGAGCTAGCTCACAATTTTTTAGCCTCCAGCTCACAGATTTTTGCTCTAGCTCAGGAAGGATGGCCTCAAAGCAAACTAATTTATGCAGCAACCAAATGGCTCGCTCACAACTTTAATGCCAGTAGCTCACAAAGTAGAATTTTTGCTCACAAGACTCCACACCTTAGAGGGAGCCTTGCTTAGGATTGCAGTCTTTCTCCAGAGTATGCAGGTGCCTAGTGAACTTCTTCGAGAAGAACATTGCACAATCAGGGCACCACCACTAACAAGGTCCTTTCTCTAGCTACAATCCTCATTACTACCATAGAAGGCAAGGCAGCACACAGAGCAGCAGATATAAATTGCTAGGCAGGTTAATGAGCAAAAGGCAGTTCTTCATATGCTATCATCCTAAACCGTATACAAATTTAAAGGTAAGAACGAGTAGTTGCAAGCAAACTGGCAGCCAGTTAAAGTCTGGAAATGCAGTGGTGATATGATCCATGTAACCTACTCCTAACTATAGTCTAGCAACTGCATTTTATACCAAATAAATCTTCTTAACAGTCTTCAAGGGCAGCCACATGTAGAGCACACTGCAGTAATCTAATTCTGAAAGTGATTAGAGTCTGTATTACCTTAGCCATTCATGCTTTTCAAGGGACAATTGAAACTGGCATCCCAGCCACAGCTGTAAAAGGCATGGTATGGAGGAGACTGGAGTTTCCACATGTTCACTCAGCTCAGCACCCACAAACTATGGCCCTGTGTCAATGTGGGAGCTGACCGTTAGGCATGCACGTCCAGTGCTGCCACAGTGATATATCATTGGTCATGGAAAGTGTCATCAAATCACAGCTGGCTTATGGAAACCTGGTAGGATTTTCTAGGCAACAGATGTTCAGAGGTGGTTTGCCATTGCCTGCCTCTGTGTAGCAACTCGGAACTTCCTTGGTGGTCTTCCATTCAAGTACTAACCAGAACCAATCTTGCTTCTGAGATATAAGAACGCAAGAGAAACAATCCCAGAGTAGTTTATCTGGGTGCAGAGACCTTAATGGAAAAATCAATTTCTGTATTTTCTTTGTAACTTTGCAAGCCCAGAAGAGCTTCCTGCTGAAAGATGGAGGGAGCTGGGAACTTCGTAAGCCTCCAGCTTCAAAGGGTGAGGACAGGAGGGGGAAGAAAAGAGACGTGGGCCTGATTAAAGCCATGTGCAGGCCGCTTCCAGCCCCTGATCTAGACTGTCCCTAGATGTCTCTTGTTGACTGACGTTGAGCTGACTCACCCCATCCTGGATGAGGGATCTCTCCATCTGCAGCAGCCTTTCCCCAGCTGTGCTCCCTAGGAGTGAACCACCTCCCACTTTGGACAAGGCCTTTTTTTCCTCTTCTCCCCAGGCATCAGCCTCTACTCCTCTACTGACG
The DNA here is from genome assembly GCF_001447785.1 of Gekko japonicus. Classification (NCBI taxonomy): domain Eukaryota; kingdom Metazoa; phylum Chordata; class Lepidosauria; order Squamata; family Gekkonidae; genus Gekko; species Gekko japonicus. The sequence goes on from NW_015167613.1 coordinate 179,743, forward strand.
TAGGTTTTCCCTCCAAATCCCCAGTTAACCAATCACAGGGTCCAAAGGAGGCCTGGGAAATGTGGACCCTGATAGTTACTCTAGAACAGGCTTCCTGGAGCCACTAGGCCTCCCTAGAGCCTGTAGGCCACACTACTACAGGGTTGCCAAGTCCTACCTTCGTAATAGCAGGGGGAGTCCCGGACGTCCCCGGCAGTCTCCTGGCGTGAGCGCTTTGCACGCACACCACAATCATGTCACCTGGAAGTGACGTGATCACATCAGGCACATTGGGGTGGGGCCACAATCATTCGAGAGAAAACCATAACGTTTTCCCTCGGATGATAGAGCGTCCCCCCGCAATGTGCCCGACACGATTGCATCACCTCTCGGTGATGTGTTTATGCCAAGCGTGTCACGTGCTTTGGGGGTGGGGTCCCCCCGGTGGCCCAATCCCCGCCAGCAGGGAACGGGCCTCACGGGCGGGGGTTTCCCTGCCCCCCAGGGGGACTCGGCAACCCTACACTACTATGGGCCTAGGATCATGACAAGAACCTCTGGTGTTTTCTGAAATGACACACCGAGAACAACAGCAGGATTGCAAGGTAAGGCTACGCAGTGGTAGAGATGATTCCTCCATGACTCTGGCCCTGGACTTGCTCCTCACTATTGCATATCTTCAGATTCTTAGCTTGTGTTTCCCACCCCATTCTCTCTTGTTCCGCTTTGTGCAGTCCTACCTTCAGCACTAATAAGATCATCACAACCCTGGCTTCCCCTCTTCTTGCCATGTGAATCTGATGCAATGTGACTTCCTGCCTCATGGTTGCAGCTTACTGGCTCCCATGCTTCATTGGTCCTGAGTCTGGGAAGACTGAAGGCCACTGTTCTATATTAAGCAGTACTCACTGAAGGTCACTGTTTGTGTTCAGCATCGAATCAAATGTCACGAGACATACCTGCAGGAACTTTGAAGTCTTGTTCTCCTCAGTTGCACCGACAGAACAAGTCACTGGCTTATAACGAAGAACCATATGCTCTACCAGTACATGATTTACAGTTCCTGTCACTCTGAGATGATGACAGGGAACCAGTGAAAGAGAAAAGGTGAGGGGGGAGTGGGCTTTGCTTCACAGTGGCAATCAAACTGATTTACCACCAGCCATTGGGTCCATTGTCAGATGTTGGAAAACGTGCCAAGGCATTGTGGAGAAACCTTCAATTTCAGAACTTTAATATAGAAGAAAGAGCATTTTTCAAAAGCAAAGAAAAAAACATAATGGGAATAATTCCTTACCCCTCCTACCCCCCACTCCAAAATAAATCACCATTCTAGTTTCAGAGCTGGAGCACAAAATCTTATAAAATGAATTGCTTTGTTGCTTACTAACTACAACTATCTAGGCGTGCTCCAGGGTCTAGATTGGCTATGCAAACCACAGATACTCTTGCCAGCTCCAAGTTAATACTAGTAAAATCTAGAGCATATTATTGCCACTGAGTCAAATCTGAGTTTGGGAGCCACAGAATTTAGGCCTTTTCAAAGAATGACATTAGGTGGGAAACAGCAGGATCATGGCAGCCAGCTCCACCCAGATCCCACAGTCAGTTCCTGCTAATAGGAAAGGAGATAGTCATAGGTTTTCCCCTTAAGCCACCGACCTCTGAGTCATCCCTCATGCTTTTCCAGGGGGTCCCCTTATCCCCTTGGAATAGCATTTTGGAGAACATTTTGAACTGTGGCAGGAGGGGTGAGGCAAAGAACCATCTGCTGGTGAAAATACATTCTGTTCTTGGAGGTTTACCACAGGTTCGAAGCCATATACTGCAACTAATGCATCCACTGAAACCACGAATCTTCCCATTGTCACATCATTAGGGTTTTTCCAGCTTTAAAAAAGCAACTGAATCTCTCCCTATATATAATTGAGTACTGAATATTCTATTTCGCAACATTCTAAACTTAGTGTTACGCCGGAAAAACTGCCACTCAGAAGAGACTGGCAGGGTTGACTGGCTGCTTTGTGCAGTCCCGCCCAGCGTTCGCATTTTGGAGAACATTTTGAACTGTGGCAGGAGGGGTGAGGCAAAGAACTATCTGCTGGTGAAAAAACATTCTGTTTTTGGAGGTTTACCACAGGTTTGAAGCCATATACTGTAACTAATGCATCCACTGAAACCATGAATCTTCCCCTTGTCACATCATTAGGGTTTTTCCAGCTTAAAAAAAGCAACTGAATATTATTATATTGTTATAACAATTAGGGATGGGTACGAACCAGAAAAAAATGTGGTTTGTGTTGGTTCATGACCAAATCACAAACCAAACTGAATTGAACCGGGAGGTTTGTTCAACAACTGAACCAGTTTGTGGCCCTGCAAACCCCATTGCAGTCCCTTTCAGTGGGATTTGTAGAAAGCCCCAAAAACAGCTGAGCCGCAGGGAGCAGCCTGTTCCCTTCTGCTCAGCTGTTTTTGCAGCTTTTGCGGGGAACAGAAAGCAGGTTTAAAGGGCCTCAGACTCCCTTTAAAAACCACGCTTTCTGCTCCATCCACAAAGCACCATGAACTGCCACGAACTGCTTTAAAATTTCGTGGAAATTCATGATGGTAAGACCTGTCATGAACTTCGGTTCACAAACGATGGACAGGGCAAAACTTGTGATGAATTTTGTCTGGAAGTTTATGACTGTAGACCTGTCATGAATTTCGTTCACGAACCATGGACAGGGCAAAATTTGTGATGAATTTTGTCTCATGGTTCAGTCCGTGTCCATCCCTAATAACAATATGTGTATCAGGTTCTCTGAATTCCCAGGTCTAAAAAGAGTAAGCTTCTAGCCTGTTCTGTGGCCAAAATATAATTGCCTCCTTGTATCTCTGTCATGAAAAGTTCTAGAAACTTACTATTTTTAAATGAAGCTTGAAATTCAGAAAACCTGATACAGAGATTAGTATACTATAACAATACTCAATAGCTGATTTTTAAAAGCCCTCTGGTTGTAGGGGCATGGAATGGCAGAAAACCTGATACAGAGATTAGTATACTGTTATAAAATATAACAATACTCAAAAGCTGATTTTTAAAAGCCCTCTGGTGGTGGGGGCATGGAATGCCTGCTGAGGGGGACAGGTGCAAAGAAAAATGGGTATTGTGTGACTAGGCCTGGGAAAATACAGATTTTCCCACCCACATGGCCACTATCCAGGCTCTGCTATGACTGCTCCCAAAAATTCACAGCAAACAGGTTGGAAAAAGAGCAGAGAAAAGGCTTGGCAAATCTCAGGAGGTGGTCAAATGAACCACCAGATACTGCAGAAACAGTAAATAAATCAGCAGCATCAAATTCAGGGCAAATAACCTGTGCAGAAATAGTTCGAAGGGTTTTCATTATAAGACATGCAAAGACAAAATGATACAAAGCATTACCATACTTAGAAAGGATGTGATTTCTAACCCCCCCCCGATGATTACAGTGAAACTGACCCTGACAAACTTTAATGTATCATACCTTTTTTATTAATTCGGAACATTGTTATACTGCCTTTCCATGAAAAAAACAAACAAACCCAGGTTCAAGGTGACCCACAAAGGGAAAAATAAGCAAATTTGATGTAAGTATAAAAACCACACATATCTTGGCTGGCACAGGTCCCGAAGGCCTTGCTGGGTTAAGCAGCGAGTCAGTAGTTAAGAACCACCCAGGGCCGGAAATGGTTGCCAAGCAACCATTTTCTGCTCTTAATATATTCTATTTATACTTTCCATTGTATTCTATGGATCATTTCAGCAACGTAATGTTTGGAATAGATTAGTGCATGACTTTATTAAGACTTTGCAACCACATTAAAAAATAAGCAATTAAAAACAAACAAACAAACAAACCAAGGAAGAGATTTTGTAGCTTCCCTCCATAAATGCAGGGCATTCATTCCCATGATGTCAATCGTGATGGCCTTATTACCGCTTCTAATGTGCGCTCGCTGCCGAGTGAAGCTATTGCTGGGCTGTCTGCACATTAGAGTGATTGATCTGTGTCAGTCCTGGGTGAAATGCAAGGACAAAGCCGGCATTCTCCTCAATCAGCAGGCAACTCAAGCTGTCAGGCTCAGCAGATGCACCTGCTAGCATAGAAGAAATATTTGTTTTCACCATGATAAATAGCATTGGGGGAAAGTCTCCTTTTCTCTGCTCGGATTTTCTTGCAGGGTCATTTCTATCATTAGGTATCCCAAGGCCAGCTGTCTACAATGGAGTTGGCAAGGGGGATTGTAGATACGGGTGAGCGTGCTGCTTTGCTCTGGAATCTGTCGGGGGTTTAGACTCATTGAAAAAAAAGGGGGTACAGGAGTCCCAGAGGATGTTGCAGACAGTCCGTGGTTTCAAGAATTGTGGGAATTGATCTCCACTGGGGGAGGGAACGCAGAGTGTTATAGTCTGACCTCATCAGATCTTGGAAGCTAAGAAAGGGTGTCTACCTTAAGATCTCTTGGACTGCAGCCAAAGAGGTCCATGCTTGCTTAGCTGGTTCTAGCAGGTGTGATTTAGCTTAAACCCCTAGGTATTACTTTCTACCCCATTCCCATCACAACAGACAAGACTTCTGGACACAGGCGAGTATAAATCGAAATAGCTACCTCCCTCCCTCCAAGTGTAACTGAGAAACTATTTTATTTCTATTTGTAACTCTAAAGGAACGTTGAGTGTATGTGAATTGAGAGACTGGTTATTTTGTATGTGTGACTTTGATATTGCTTAGTAAAGAAATTATTTGTTTCGGGAAAGTACCCGTGTGGTCTACATTATTGGGACTCTAGGTTTGGCCACGACCCTGGTATAGCTGGTCAAAACTCACGTTAAAATATAGTTAGCCTCAGCTGTAGATAAAACTGTTGGCGTAACCATTGGTACTTGGATGGGAGACCACCAAGGAAGGCTCTGCAGAGGAAGGAAATGGCCAACCACTTCTGCTTCTCACTTGGCTTGAAAGCCCATTGCTGGGGTTGGCTGTGACTTGACAGCACATATGCACATAATCTCCACTGATGCATATTGGCCACAAGACCACTGTGGAATAGAAGGGATCCTAATCCTTAAAAGGGGCAGAAATGTCCTCCAAAGGGCTCATCCCTTGTCCTGATATATATTTATTTTTAAAATGTATCCCCCCGATTGCCCACATCACTAACCAACAACTTCTCCATCTTATCTGGATAAAGATGTATTTAAAATGTTTTTATTATGGCTGCAAATTCTAGGTGGCTAACAAAATGGCAGAAGCTGCAGGGCACAGGCATCACAAGTGTCCAACAAGTTGAAACGAATACAAAACGATACCACATAATTCGAAGGCAGTGCACAGCCACAGACAGTGTATCCTCCATCAGATGCCCTCTGGAATGAATCTGCCACAGAAACTGCCCATGACTAGACTGTGTGGCCATCCTAAGTGAGGGTACCACCAGGGGAAGGTTACCTGAGAAACAAAACTGTCACATAGGTGTTGTATAGCTAGGAAATTCAGTTTGAGAGTCTGAGCTTTGTTTTGTTGGCCTTCATTCAGCCCATTGCCACTACCAGGCTGCAGTGCAGAACATCCACATTCTCACTTTGCCCTGATGAAAAGGGGGGGGGTGGAGATCTGAGTATAATTCATTTATTAATAGCGCCACACTCCCTGGATGAATTCATCCATCAGTTTCATGTATACATTTATTTATTTACGATACTTGTATCATTAATGAATGCAGTAGCACCGATCCTTTTGTCTGCATTCTTGCAGGCCTTAGTCAGATCATCTGAACATATATCACCAGCTGTGTGGAAGAACCCAAGATTCAGAAGCAGGCCCGTAGCCAGGATATTTTAGTTTGGGGGGGGGCTTTAAAAAAAGTCGAGGGGGACTGAAATTTCTGTGGCCCCTGCTTCTCCCCCAAAGCATTTAAAGGGTCCCTTTAAATGCTTTGAGGGAGAAGCAGGGGCCATGCGCCTGCACTCCAAGCCGAGTGCAGGTGCTCATGGGCTCCCCCAAAGTTGTGGGGACTTGGGAAGTAGTCGGGGGGCAGGCCCCGAGAGGCCCCACTGTAGCTACAGGCCTGTTCAGAAGTTGCCTTTCTAACTTGATTCAGATGTTGGGACAATGTGTACATAGAAGAAGAAGAAGAGATTGGGTTTATACCCGGCCCTTCACTTGGAGTCTCAGAGTGGCTTACAAACTCCTTTCCCTTCCCCTCCCCACAACAGACACCCTGTGAGGTGGGTGGGGCTGAGAGAGCTCTGACACAAACTGCTCTTTTTCAAGGACAGCTGTGCCAGAGCTTGTGACTGACCCAAGGTCACATCAGCAGGTGCAAGTGGAGGAGTGGGGAATCAAACCCGGTTCTCTCAGATTAGAGTCCGCACACTTAACCACTACACCAAACTGGCTCGGGCAGATCATGAATAATGATGGTATCATGTAACCATGGGGAAAGAAGAGGGGATCCACCTCCTTGTAGTTCCCCCCTTCCAAACAGACGATCAGCACTATCATTGAGAATGCAAATGACACTATATCCACATGGACCTAAATGCTAGATCCAGCTAGAAACTTTGAGCACATCATCCATTTGTGCACCCATTTCTTCATTATGGATGGCTTTGGTAGGCTCAGCAGCTTGCTTCCATGTATGGATACCTCTAGCAGGGCTGCAGCAGTAATGATTGCACCCACACTCATCCATTCAGCATAATGCGGTTCCCAAACTGGACTGGCCAATTGGTTTATTAAGTGACCTCGTCTTAGTATTAAGGGAAGAACAGGCTGCTAAGAACCTGGCTTGCTTCTCCCCAAATTAGCAGTGCCACACACAGGCCAGTCACTTGGCCATGGAAGGCTTAAAGATACGTACATACTCTCATGAAGACTGAAATGTTCTGAATACCAAGGGCTGTAATGTAGGTGCATAATTATGCCAGTTCAATATGATGAAGGAAAGTTCATTAGCTTTCCCTTCAGCTATAATATACTGAAAGTTGTCCCATGGGACTGCTAGGTTTTCCCCTGGAAGTTTCAGTTTAATTGTAAGCTACAATTTACTGTTCTCTGTAATAATGCTAATTAGTTTCTTGGAGACTTCCTAACTAGTCTCTGAGCTGTCATCTTAATTTTTTTTTATCCTTTATGGACTGAGAATATTCCATTTAGTGCTAGCAATATGCCACTGGAGTTTGTTAAATGTCAAGCGGCCAAAACCACTATCTAGGTAGACGAATATATTTCACAGTAACATTGAAATAAAGTAGATGAACCGTTTTCCTCCAAAGGAGGCAGTATTTAGGCAAAACTTCCAGATACCAAATCAATGCAAGTAATTTTTCCATTTATGACCCACAGGCAATGCAACTGAGGTGGTAGCTGATGGATCTCAAGAACCAGTTGCTTTTTAAGAGCCAGTTTGGTGTAGTGGTTAAGTGTGCGGACTCTAATCTGGGAGAACGGGGTTTGAATCCCCACTCCTCCACTTGTACCTGCTGATGTGACCTTGGGTCAGTCACAAGCTCTGGCACAGCTGTCCTTTAAAAAGAGCAGTTTGTGTCAGAGTCCTCTAAGCCCCACCCACCTCACAGGGTGTGGAAGGGAAAGGAATTTGTAAGCCGCTCTGAGACTCCAAGTGAAGGGCGGGGTATAAATCCAATCTCTTTTTCTTCTCTTCTAAAATTAATCTGGACCTGAACGCCATTGTATAAAAATAATCTTATTGAGAAGAGAATTGGGATGTTGGGGGATGACACTGTTGAATCGGCAGGTTTGGGGGTCATCTATCCACACGGCTGGCATGAGAAGCCCAGTCAGTGGAATATTTGCCTATAAGACCAAAGATCCTTCTAGCCTAGTTGGACTAGCCACTTATCATGGAAAGCTGACATCATGCCCCTGTTTTTTAAAGCACTTGATTGACCACTGCTGGAGACTTGATGGCACACATGAACCTAAACCCTGTAGAGCTGAGGGCAAGGTGGCATGTACAGAGGCAATATGTATGTGCAAAATCCATGTTACCCCTTTCAGACAATATGGCATCTATGCATATCAGGAAGATGGAGGGTAGCACGTGCTGTAGATATCCATGGTTGCTAGACTCCTGGTATGTGCCATTGTAACATCTGAAAATGGCTACACAGTGCAATCCTAAACAGATTTGCAGTGTCCTAAAATCACGTGGTGGCTCAGAGGTTAAGACGCTGAGCTGCAGACTGGAAGGTCTATAGTTTGGCAGTTCAAGACCTTAGTGACCCGTGATGGAGTGAGCTCCCATCTCTGGTCCCAGCTCCTGCCAACCTAGCAGTTCAAAAGCAAGAAATTGCAAGTAGATAAATAGGTATCGCTTCAGTGGGAAGGTAACAGCATTCCGTGAGCCTCGGCGTTTAGCCATGCCAGCCACATGACCACCGAAACATCTTTGGACAGGGCTGGCTATTTGTCTTGGAAACGGAGATGAGCACCGCTCGCTAGAGTCAGATTTGACTAGCTCTCGAGCAAGGGAAACCTTTAAGGTGACAGAAGTCAATGGGATTGGAAGGTTGTAACTGTTCAGGATTTCACTGCAAATCTTTAGCAGAAACTCTGAATTCTGAGTTGCGGCAACAAATAGCCCTGACCACTTAGTAACACACAATGTGATTGCTTACAGATTAACCATGGGAAAGGCAGAGGAAGAAACTCCCTGTCAACAGGCACAGAATGCATGTCTCCTCTATTGGTCCCGGAGTCATCCAACTGGATCTCAACAGCTGTTCCCGGCCCTTTCGCAAAATATGAAAATACTCCTTTAATTCTCTCAGAGGGATTTCCAAACAGAGGAAA
>NW_015167613.1:188595-203339 GCF_001447785.1 Gekko japonicus
CAGAAATAATGCAAACACACACCAACACGGTGGGGTTATGCCGTCTTCCTGGCTGGGTGCCAGCCCAGGCTTGCAGTCACTTTTGTCTTATTGTAATGTAGATGACAGACTGCGAAGGGTGCACGGCGGCTGAATTAACTGAAAGAAATGAGCCAAACATCCAAGCAGGAATCCAACTTTTAAACAAGGCTTGGCATGATGATCAGAAACCAGAGCCTTTAAAAGAATGGGGACGATTAATTAAAGTGTAGCAAAAAGGAACACGGCAGATCCAATCAATCTGTTGAGAGATTTTATAACGGTCAAGGTTGTGTAAATAAGTGCAGGGGGGGAATTTTCTAATTCCATTTACTCCCTCCTTCAGGTCAGCCTAGCCCATCGTTACCAAGGACATTTCAAGGTAAAATGGATTCGTACTGAATGATGATTCATTGCAATGGTGATTATCCATGCACGGTTACTCAGAGGGAAGTCAACCGTGTTTAATGGGGCTTATTTACAAAAAAGTTTGCATAGAATCGCATACTATGTTACCTATGTTGTTATTAGTTTATATTCCGGACCATGGGGGCAGGGTCTACCCATGTACAGTCTGTATGTGCTTAAGCACCACAGCCACGTGAAGTGACCACATGTGGCCAGGAGAGAGGGCAGTGACTTGTTCACAGATATAGCCAGGAGTGCACCGACTGAGTCCCATTCCCCTTCTGTATGTCTGGTGATATATTGTAATGTGGAGCTGCGGTGGCTCAAGTGGTTAAGACGCTGAGCTGCAGGCTGTGGAAGGTCAGTAGTTCAGCAGTTCGAGACCCGGGTGCCACATGACGGAGTGAGCTCCCGTCTCTAGTTCCAGCTCCTGCCAACCTAGCAGTTCGAAAGCAAGACATTGCAAGTAGATAAATAGGGACCACTTCGGTGGGAAAGTAACAGCGTTCCGTGCACCTTGGTGTTTAGTCATGCCGGCCACATGACCACGGAAATGTCTTTGGACAGCGCTGGCTCTTCGGCTTTGAAACGGAGATGAGCACCACAGCCCTAGAGTCGGATTTGACTGGCTTTCGAGCAAGGGAACCTTTACCTTTACGTTTACATCATAATATTTAGGGCTATAACAGTCCTCCTGGTGGGGCTCTGGAACCAGACGGGAGCCCACCAAGAAAAATACAACCGAGGAGGTTGAAAGCAATGGTGGGGTAAGAGTAAGGTTCATCTTCCCCTTCCTGCCCACTTATGCTGCCCTTTAAATCACAACCTCCAAGTATACTTTATATGAATTCAGCACAACTGAATTTGCATCCGCTGCCGTGACATTCAGGTAGCTCCACAGAAGCCAGTGTAGGACAGCCTGTGGCGGTGTAAATGAATACATCACACAACAGATCACTGACAGCATTCACCAGTGTGCAGTTGTGGAGCTGTACATCCGCAAAGGAAAGAATGAAGACATTGCATATCAAGAAGAACGTTCCTGTTTTCTTCACTGAATTGTCGTAGGGTATATGGTGGTGGAAAGTGCTGTCAAGTTGCAGCTGGCTTATAGTGACCCCGTAGGGTTTTCAAGGCAAGAGACATTCAGAGGCGGTTTGCCATTGCCTGCCTCTGCATAATGTCCCTGATCTTCCTTGGTGGTTTCCCACCCAAATACTAACCAGGGCTGACTCATTGTAGTACATTCAATAGCTGTTGTTGAATACCTAAACATGTATGCGAATCACATCATATAAACGCAATGTTAAGCTTCGTCCTGGGCTAGGATCCTCATGCACCCAATCGCATGTCTAGCCCAGGAAGAACTGACCAATTGCACATCAGCAAGCTCCCTGAGCGGGAACATTGATGATTGGTCATTATGAAGACAATCTCATTGGTTGATAATGTACAGTAAGGGCGTGGCTATATTAGCCGGGAGAGTTTAAAAAGGGAACAACTTTAATGCAAAAGCTGTTCTGGTTATCTGTTGTTGATCCGTGTTGGAGTAGTGTTCGAGTTGAAGAATAAAGCTGTGTTCTTGCTGAATCACTCTCCGACTTATTTGTTAAGCGAGCGACTTAACACTGACCCTGCTTAGCTTCCGAGATCTGATGAAATCAGGTTAGCCTGGGCTACCCAGCTCAAGGCTTATAAGGTATTTATTTACTTAAGACATTACTTGTTTTGCTTCCCCACAGAAGGGAGCTAGGAGCCAGCTTACAAAAACAAAACTGACATGGCAATAAAACCATAAAAAACATAAGATAAGCAACAATGATGAGATGAAGCATCATGGGTATGGAGGAGTAGGCAGTGGGCAGTGGCTTTGTCCAGAACCCATGATGTCATCAAGTTGTGCGGAATGAAGAGGTTGTCTCAGAGAGCTCTGAAAGTATGCAAGAGCGTAACAGGGCAATCCTGACAGTTACAGCCTTCTAAACCCATCACAATCCAATGACTTCAATGGATTGCTTACGAATGCACTGTCAGTATCCCATCAGATATGAGAGAATTCTGTGAAGTATGTCATTCTTTCAAAGGCATTTTAAATGCCCACTTCTGCCCCTTTCCCTCCACATTAATGGTCCAAATCAGCAGATGAAACAAAATGCTAGATAAAGGTCACCTAGCAAAATAATTGGCAACAGTAAAATTTTGTTGTTCTTGCTGCTGTTGTTAATAATAGCAATTACCAACTCTATCAGTAATTAATGCAACAACAATCATGACAGGTTTTGTTTTTTTTTAATAGACAAATGTGAAAATCAACCTGTTAAATACTGGATTCTGGACGCATTGCAGTGATCAGCTCTAGTTTATTCAGTGATTTCGGCAAACTACAAGGACAAGCTATCAGGGCTGGAGCCCTGCTTATAAGCATGCAAAACACCACACCCAACACACACACACTCCCAGTGATAGGCTATTTTCATTACACTGCTTATCTATTGGTTCGTTCCTGGATCCAGGCGAGCTATTGTTCTAGAGAAGCAAGCTCAGCCCATTCTAGGTACAGCTAGAGGAAAGACTTAGGCTCAATACGTAACACAACCTAATAACAAGAACATTATAAGATTGTCAATGATCAATAAACACACAGCACACACACACAAGATTTCTGCTGAATTTGAACAAACAATCCATTCTTTATCATAGTCCCCCCCCCCGGATTGTTTAGAGAAATTCTCTTAATTCCTCTTTAGCTGATTTCTCCCTCAAATCCAACAGTCACCCCCCCATTTTTAGAAATTTTGAGTCAGTTTTAAATTAATTCTATTTTGATGAGAGAGACATTCGAAGAGGGCCAGGAAGGGAGGATCTTCAAAATTTCAGAATTTCAGAATTTTACTCTGTAGATGCTCAGAGGCAGGCAATGTCTTCCCAGACCTTCTTCCCCTCCTGCTAGAGCACCACCCTGTGCAACTGGAGCAAGGACTGCAGTCACAACAGCAAGGGCTGAAGTTACAGAAGGGTACACTGATTTCTCTTCAAAGACAAATGAAAGATAAACCCTTTTCTTAAAAGAGAAAAGAAAGAGAATAAAAGGAATCAACAGCTATATTTGAAAAACTGAACTTTGAAAAAGTACTCCCCCTGCCCAGAAGAACCCTACCTCCAGCACACTGTGATACATGTCATGTTTTTATGGATGGTTCCATTATCACAGGCCACAGTCCCACCAAGGTTAATTACCAGAAAGATCAATAACTAGAAAGATCTGCAGAATCAAGGGATAAAGGTTCTTTTGAACTATATCATTTCACATTCACATGTTTGAATGTTCCTCCTTGCATGTAGAAAGCTAGTTCAGCCTCACCTTCTCCCCAGATTCCAGTGTTGAATATGTATGAAGATATAACCTTTAGAAAACACTTTGTGTTTCCTAAAAATTCTAATATGGCAGAGTCTGGGGTAGCTCCAGTCCAGGTTTTACTTGTAGCTCTGTCTCAGCTGATAGTTCATTGTATTATTGTTATTCAAATAAAGACAGACTTTAGTTTACACATTTGAGAATATATTCTAGTAATGATGCCTTCTGGCCTCATGCAAAACACAAAGTAGAATACTTTTGAAATTGTCTGGCTGTGGCCTACCTCAGTGAATAATTTTTTCCCCCTCTGAGGGTGGGGGAACAAAATAAAATACAAGGATCAATTCAGGTGGGTAGCTGTGTTGGTCTGAAGCAACAGAACTCAAATTTTGTTATGAGGATCAATTGGTTTTTTTACTTTTGTTCTTGTTGTTGTTCAGTCGCACAGTCGAGTCTGACTCTTTTCGACCCCATGGATCAGATCACGCCAGGCCCTCCTGTCTTCCGCCGTCCTCTGAAGTTGGCTCAATTTCATGTTCGTTGCATCTATGACATTGTCTAACCATCTCATCCTTTGCCGTCCCCGTCTTCTTTGACCTTCAATCTTTCCCAGCATCAGGGTCTTCTCCAGTGAGTGCTCCCTTCTCATTTGGTGGCCAAAGTATTTGAGCTTGAGTTTCATTATCTTGCCTTCCAGGGAACAGTCAGGGTTGATTACTTTTAGGATTGACTGATTTGATCTTCTTGCAGTCCAAGGGACTCTCAAGAGTTAGGAAATGTTAGGAAAGACAAATCTTAGTACAACCAGCAGATGGCAGCCCATATTCACTAATGAGTATTGTGTGGTTCTTCAAATGAGGAAATTTCTTCTTTCCTAAAATCATGAAATTAGGTTAAGATATTTAAGTTGGAAAACAAGTTTCAGTGGTAGAAACATACTAAGAAAAACAGAGAACGGTGTTATTTCAGTTCAATTTTTTATCTTACCTTTAAGCTGTAGTGGTGATTTTCTTACACACTTCTACCTGAGGGAAGAAAATGATGTGGTTGGCCTTTAATGGTTTGGACCCAAGATCCCCCCCCCCCGCTTCAATAGTTCAGTAAAGTTTTTCAGCATGTTTGTCAAGATATCTAAGGCAGTTTGCAGTTTAAAATCTGAAAAGACAATAAACAACAAAAATTGTCTCAGGCTTAGGGTTGCCAGCTGAACACTGTCAACCTGTGGGAGAGTGTATTGGTGCTGGAAGTGTAAATACACAGTGTGACATCATGGTGTCAGAAGAAGAAGAAGAAGATTGGATTTATACCCTGCCCTTCACTACCCAAAGGTGTCTCCGAGTGGCTTACAAACTTCTTTCCCTTCCCCTCCCCACAACAGACACCATGGGAGGCAGATGGGGCTGAGAGAGCTCTGACAGAAACTGCTCTTTTTCAAGAACAGCTATTATCAGAATTATGGCTTGCCCAAGGTCATCCAGCCAGGTGCAAGTGGAGGAATGGGGAATCAAACCCGGTTCTCCCAGATTATAGTCTGCACAGTTAACCACTACACACCCAACTGGCTCTCTGTATATCCCCCCAGTCCCCCCCCCGAGCAATATTCAGGCCCTCGTCTTCTCAAGGAGGAGGGGAGAAGGTGCAAAGAGGGACAGTAGCTCTGAAGTTGATGGTTAGGAACTCCCTGGTCTAGGAATCTCTTTTGTCTTCTCCACAGAAAAATGAAAACTGAAAGCAGAGTGTGGGTGGTGGTGGTCATGCAATTAACATTTGTAACGTGTGACTTTCGGGGGGGGGGATGACTTGAACTGGACTCATGTGTTCAGGATATTGCAATGTAGTGGTTGGAGTATCAGGCTAGGACCAGAATTCAAATCCCTACTCAGCCGCGAAACTCACTGGATGACCTTTGACCAGGCACTCTCTTTCAGCCTAACTGACCCCACAGGGTTGTTGTGAGGACCAAATGGGGAGAGGAGAACCGTCTTTGCTGCTCTGTGGTCCTTGGAGAAAGGGTGGGATAACAATATAGATAGAGAGGAAGTGCTGAAAGTGAGAGAAATTTTAAGTGTGTTAAATTACCCTTCCGGGGCCAATGTTTGGCTTGGATTTGGGGTAGGTTTTTTCTAAGTCAGTTGCACATCCCTCATGGCGATTTGAATGCACACATGGAAATCCATCTGCTTCTGATGTATGCTTACAATTCTGGATCCAGCCTACTGCTCCATTACCTGCTCATAATGGTCCAATCTGCATTGGTATTTTCCACTGTTGTACCAATAATCTCACATCATCTCACAAATTTCTTTCTACATTGGATGCCGCACCCACTCTCCTATTGTTTCAGCTCAGCATCGGCTCTCTGCATCATGTTATTGCCATTTAGTGGTGACTCCAAGGTCACTACGGCACCTCACCACGTTATCTGAATGTGGTTTTAAGGTGGTACAACTGCTCTTCCCCACCGTTGAGCCGCTGTGAGCAAAAAGCAGACAACTGGAGCTGAATTCTCTCCCCCCCCCTCCAATCTTTTCTAAGGAGATACACAAATTGTCACAAAGGAAACAAGTTAGCTGAAAATCCAGTCGTCTGTGTTTAAAAGCAGCCAGGGAATATTTTTCTGCAATCATATGTGGGGGGGGGACACGCCCACCCCTGAACTATTTGTTATTTCCTGGGGCAGTATCCAGAATGCCCTGCCTGGCAACTGCTGAGTGTTTTGTGTTTTTTTACCCAGCTCGTTCTGTCATTCCTCGCCCCCCCGCGCCTCTCCCTCTGCCAGGTCACCCTCTTTTACTTTCTGTGTGTGTGGGGGTCACAGGTGTCGTTTCCTCTCCATGGCGCAGTGCCCTGCCAGCGCCCCTGGGAAGCTACTCCTCCCCCCTCTCTTGCGCACTCTCCCTAAACAACTTGTGTCCTGATGCAGACAGAGGAGAGCTTTATACTGAGTCAAATGGGAAGCCGGTGCCACAGCAGCACGGAACAGCTTTACAGAGCAAATGCAGATTGGGCCAATGTCCACCTGGTTCCCTGAGTTGTCATAGTACTCTGACTTGGAGCAAGGTAGAACAAGGTACCTAAATGGAGAGGGGCTCGAAACCAGGAGGGGGACATACACAGTGTGCAGGTTCCCAGTTTGTGTAGGCCGGTTTCAAACTATATTTCAGACCACATTTCAATGACAGTACTCTCATTTCGGAAGGACTATGTCCGACACTCCTGTCCAGGCCAGCGCTTAAGATTCCCCCCCCCCAAAAACCCTGTGCCCCTACCTGAAGATGTGAGGTGGATGGTAACAAGAGACAGGGCTTTTTCAGCAGCCACACCTTGCCTGTGGAATACCCTCAGTCTTGAAGCTCCTACCTTACCTTCCTTTAGGCATTGGGCCATAAAATGTCTTCACACAGGCTTTTAACTGAGGGGTTCCATCTCCTACCTGTTGTTACTATCTGCTTTTAGACTGAAAACTGCTTTATAAATATCACTTTAGGGACCTGAGTGGTATTTATACCACTTTTTTTTTGCTCCTGGCTCGTTGTTATGCTGCTAGCTGTATGGTTCAATTGTTTTTACCTCATAAAAAACTTTGAACAGGTCTCTGGAGGGATGGCATAATTAAGCTCAGATGTACTTTTGTCTGTAACTATCTTAAGAGAGCCAGTTTGGTGTAGTGTTTAGGAGCGTAGACTCTAATCTGGGAGAACCAGGTTTGATTCCTCCCTCCTCCACATGCAGCTGCTGATGTGACTTTGGGTCAGTCACAAGTTTTTTCAGCGCTGTTCTCTCAAGGACAGTTCTCGAAAGAGCTCTCTCAGCCCCACCTACCTCACAGGGTGTCTGTTGTGGGGAGGGCGAGGGAAAGGGATTGTAAGCTGCTCTGAGACTCATTTGAGTAGTGAAGGGCGGGGTATAAATCCAATTTCCTCCTCCGCCTCCTTCTCTTCCTCTTTCTCCTCCTCCTCCTCCTCTTCTTCTTCTCTTTCTTCTTCTTCTTCACTATTGGAAGGAAGGTGGCATGGTATATCCCAATCTTATCAGATCTTGGAACCTAACTAGGGTCAGTACTGGGACATGAGACCACCAAAGAAGGCTGGGCAGAGGAAGGCAATAGCAAAACATCTCTGCTTCTCGCTTCCCTTGAAAACTCCTTGCTGGGGTCACCATAAGTCGGGTGCAACTTGATGGCACATATGTATAGATGTGTGTATGTTAACTATCTTGAAAGATTACTCAGGTCCCGGCCGCACGGGAGGTGTGGCTAATTGTCCCGGAGGAAACTAACACGCGGCCGCCCGAGCACACGTCCCGGTCGAGGTTCTGTGGTTAGGGGGAAGATGCCAACCAGACGGGCATCCTGCAGCACGGCACAGAAGCCGTGCGATCGCACTAGAAATCGCTCTTTGTGCGCATGCGCTGTTGGGCGCTGTTGCACAACCTGTGGAGACAGGCACCGGATGCCACGTAAGTCCACTGGAAATGCGATCAGATGCCTGCCCTTGGCCCGTGGTTTCCGGAAACTAGTACCTCGTAAGTACTAGTTTTTTAATCCGCACCTTTGGCGGGGAGCCACAGATTCGCCACGGGAGCACTGCGCTTCCCAGATGTTGGGGTGTGATCACACCCGGAAAATCCGCGGGACTCCCGTGCCTCTCCCACAACAACTTTGCTGTGTGACCGGGGCCTTAGATACTTTAGAAGAATCAGGCATTCTGCTTAGGTTCTACTGGTTCTGGTCTGCTGTAGACCCACCTGAATTCTGCTTTTGTTGACAAAAAGATTGGGATATACAGCTAGATTCCTTCTCCTTAAAGACTCAGTGATGGCTTTTAAACTTTGTGTCTGAGGCTGGGTCACATCTGTCAATAACTTCATCTCATCCTTGTCAATTCTATGGGCTAGAAAGCCGCTGAAAGCAATTCACACCATGCAGTGGAAGTGAAATTGAAAGGCACAGTGATGATACTGCTATAGGCATGGACACACTGAGACAGGAAACAACTAGATTTTTGCAGCCTGTCTTGCCTTTTTGGTCACCTGCTGCTCCTCTTTCAGGTGTTTTTACACGTCTGTCATAAGATGTTACTCTTCAGGCCTGGATTGTGGTTTTGCAGTACTGTCAAGGTCTGCAGTTGGTGTAGTGGTTAAGTGCACGGACTCTAATCTGGGAGAACCGGGTTTGATTCCCCACTCCTCCACTTGCACCTGGCTGGATGACCTTGGGCAAGCCATAGTTCTGGCACAGCTAGGGACGGAGCTGGATGTGGAGGGGAATCATGGGCCCGTGGCCAGTATGAAAGGGACAGAGATGCTCTCCTCAGTCCCATAAGTCTGGAATATTTTGTAGGACTTTGGAAGAGGAATGCAAGATGTGTATGGAGCTAAACTTAAAGACAGGTAAAAGTGGCCAAAGAAGTGCCTGAGAGCTTCAGCTTGGAGAGTTAAGGAAGGTACAGTGGGGTGAGTAAGTTTGCTCCTCCTGAGCTAAGGTCATGGTTGGGGCCACATAGGTCATAATGTCACTTGCCCTTCTATTTCTGTAGATCAGGTTCCTCCGTGGTGAGTAGATTATCCTGCTGTTCCTTTGCTGTTGTTCTATCATCGTAGTGGGTGGGGCAAGACAATATGGTATTCTGAAATGCAATGGAGGCCAAACAAGCCAGTATTTGAACTCTTCATCTTCCAGCCACATCTTCTTCTGCTGTAGGCCCAAAGATGGCATCATGGCAGAACCCACATCTAGTAAACAAGGGGATCTCTTCAAACAAACAAACAAACATTGGCACACCTTTCAAAATCCAGAAGGGTTCCTTGTCACCTAAGGTACTGCAGTTCACACTTCAATGGGATGGCCAAATGGGTAGTTTCCAAACCTTAGAAGACATTAAAAAAAAAAGTTCCCTATGGAGACTGTTCTGAACAGCTGGAGCCAACCAAACATCCCAGTCCTCATTAGGGGGAAATGGTGCTGAAGTCCAGTAGATCAGAGGAACAATTGTTCATCTGAGTCATTTATCATCCCAGTGGGTAAAGATGCCTCCTAGTAGAAAACACAGACTCAAGAGTTTAACTGATACAAACTAAAGGGCATATTAAGTCACTATGGATAATGTGATACATAAACAACTAAGTAGATAAAGATTAATGCAGATTAACAACCAATCTTTTAAAGTGAAGAAGTTAAGGATTGGGAGAAGAACAGGAACAGATATAGGTTACTATTTCTTTCAAGCACACACACAACATGGCATTGATGGTATTGACGTGCTTAGGGTGGGTCTACTGTTAGATTGAAGGGTGGTCCTACTGTTGGACTGAATAACGGTCCTACTGTTGGACCGAAGTTACCACCTGAACTACTGATTGGTCCCATCTCTTTGCAAGATTTGTGGCCATTCATTAAAACACGTGGATCCCACTACTGAAAAGAGAGAATTTCAGATTTAGTTGGCATGAACTATTACCTCTTGTTTCCTAACACAATCCCCATGGTTCTATGCAATCCTCCCCCCCCCCTCTTTCCCAGTGGTTCACTAAATCTCAATTTAAACTGAAATAACCATTTCTTATTCTTTAAAAATAGAAAGATATCTCTGGGAGCCTTCGATGAGGTAACATTAATAATGTATGTCAAGGAGTTTTTGAAAACACTGCAGTGCAAAAGCATGTCAGAGTTAATTGAATGCAAACACACACACACACACACACAATAAGAGATGGAATGTAGAAGTCTCACTAGAAGTGGGAGAAGTATACCGCAATAAAGTTAAGGAAAAGTGGGGGGGTTGCTATGCAGAAGAAGGCAATGGCAAACCACCTCGGTTCATCTATTACTTTGAGAACATTATGTGGTCATAAGTCAGCTGCAACTTGATGCCTTCCAGACTTTAAAATGGATGATATTACCCTACAAATTATGTTATTTAGACCTTGTTAGTCTACCAAAAGTAGCTGTAGATAGGATAGTTCAACAAAACACTGACAGTTACTGTTGATTTAATAAATAGCCAAGTGGGGAAGCAAATTATGTCAATATGTCATTGTGTTAACATTGACAAATTATATTAGAGAATAAGAATGGAGAGGTTGCAGGCATTTTGTTCAAACCTGGATGACCTGTGTTAATGTCTGGTACAATGAGTGCCATCGTTCTACAAATAGGATTTTTCCCCCTTCTAATTTCTTGTGACATGTACTAGTGTGGACTTTGTTCATACAATATTTATATGCATTTATAAAACTTAATAAAATACATAATTGAAAAAGAACTACTGAAAAATTTCTATTAGCATTGAAATGCCTCCTTCAAATGGAAGACGTGCTCTCATAATGGCGTGAGCTTTAAAAAAGAATAGTGAGATCACTAAATCTGGAGTAACGTGGCCAATAATGGATACAAAGTAGGTAAGAGATCTTTAGTAAATGTTTTCTTTTGACATTTATAGCCTGTAGGTTAAGTGGGTACAATCTATATTATCCCATGCTTGAGAGAAGTCTTTGCTGTGTAGGCATATGCCTGAAAGAAAGAAAAAAAAACCACAGAAAAGGAACATTACAGCTTGTTTTTCAAGTTTTCTGCAGACTAATGTGTAATACGTTTATCACAGAGGTTTGGAGCTTGCTGATTTAATTTATTTGGTTAACCAAACATCACTGGCAGTTTAATTCCTCGCTGATCCCCAATTTCCTCAAGGAACATCAGCAGATATTTATTCTATTTAGATAATTGTGGGAATTCACATGTAACTAATTACATGGTTAAACCGTTCCTAGAAGTTTCATGCTTTGAAAAGTGCTATCAGAACTTTTATAAGGGCTTTGGGGGTGCTGAGGTGGTTTTATTCAGATAAATATGCTTTAAGTACAGCTTTAAAAACTGCCTGTAGAGAGACTCATTCAAATGCTACTAGCTGTAATCTGTTGTGATGTTATATTCACAAATATTCTAAATGCTCTTGGTAACAGAATATTGTCAAATAAGGTGATGGTTTTATCAGAGAAGTGAAAATGTGATTGTTTCTTTCCAGGGGTCATTTTGTAGAAAAAGAGGTGCAGGAGCTCATTAGAATGACTCATTAGCATAACCAGGGGTCATTTCGTAGAAAAAGAGCTAGGGGACTCATTAGCATAACTCATTAGCATATGCCACACCCCCTGACATCACCGGAAGTGTGTCCTCCCCACAGCCGGCGGCGACCTCCAGCGGGCACCAGCAGGGAGCTCCAGGCCCCGCCCTCCCGCACCTCACCCGGGGGGATGGCGTCCCCCCCAAATGACCCCTGAGCATAACTTATTTGCATATGCCACACCCCCTAACATCACTGAATGTCAGAAGGCAACACTCACCACTCAGGCTCCACTGGACTGTTTTGGATTGCTAGCTATTGGGGGGGGGGGACGTGCAGATCTGCTCTCACAGAGGAGGGGGAGCTTGTACCTGAAGGTGGGCTGGGAGGGGCGCTGCAACTGAGGGCTGCTGGGAGCAGGGGGTGGGGCTTGTTGCATGTGCCCGCCCCCTGGGCTCCTTATTCCCAGAGCTCCGCTCCTGTGCGCTCCCACAGGAAATGACCCCTGTTTCTTTCCCATATTAGTGGGATAGAAACTGCATTTCGTTGTCACCAGTACCCACTTCTGACAGCCAACTGATGCCTTTGTCTACAGACCCATTTCCAGTGATCTTGACTTTGAAGGCCATTGTTTTGCTGGAAGAAAATTTGCTATTGAACTTTTGTCACTAATATGTGCCTCCAATGAATTGAATTGAAGCCTTAGTCTGTTCCCAAGCACACAGACTTGTTGCATTCGATTTCACTTTTGTTCCTTGTTATCTCCTTCTGGCTGTCTTCCAGGAACTAAAAGAACAGAGGAATTGTCAAGCACCTGGTAGCCACAATAAGTAATTGCTGGATTGTGGATGGGTTCATAGATCTCTGTATGTGCAGGCTTTTTCCACATGAAAACAATTGTGCAACTAACCAAATGGATCTCCTCCCATGTTACTGATATCTCCCAACTGGGTCTCAGTTGCTATTTCCATGCTTCTGTTCACAGCTATGCTGTCTCTAAAGGTTGCATTCAGTCAGGTGTTTCACTCAATGTCACCTAATTATTTCCTTACTCCAAGGCCCGTTGCACATGACAACTGTCGAGGCAACTCCCATTATCTCCAGCATCCTTCTTGGTGGCCAGATCCAACTCAAAATTTGCCTGAATCTTCCTTCTCCACCCAAATGGCTGACAGACTGGCACACAACCCTTTTGTACTGTTGTGACGGACTGCACTATTTAAAAGCTTTGAAGTCCTGTACAAATGGAGTAAAGGACTGTGAAGGGTTAATTCTTAACAGAAACAGAGAGCCCTTGAGTGACAGGCTGCTCCAAGCAATCCTATTGGTTAGCATCAGCTGAGCAGAGATATACTTGAGAGCTGCATACTGATGAAAGAGTCAGTCAGATTTCTAGCTTGACTAAGTCTGATTTCAACCCTAGCTAAGAAGAGTTGAGTACTGACAGTTGGCAAGGATGAATGAGTAGTTCAACAGAGACTCCCATTTGGGCCAAAGAAAGGGGATAGATCTTCTAGTGAAAGGAAAATTTCCTTACCCAGTCAAACAGGAAGTTAGCTCTAAAGAGTGCAAAGATCCCTGGTCTGGTGTGGTTAAAAACTGCCTGTAGAAACCTTAAGAGTCAGCTAAAAACTCAAGATGAGTACTGGTGTTTCAAGAGAAGGGTACTGGAAGAGTCAGCTAAAAACTCAAGATGAGTACTGGTGTTTCAAGAGAAGGTGTTTGGGTACTGGAGAGTGTACCAGCCTTTTGGAAACCAAAAGAGTTAGGGAATACTCAAAGAAACTGTACTGAAGTATTTGGAGAAAATGCTGGAACAAAAGCTTCTCAACATAAAGATTTACGTCACTGTGAAAAGCTTAAGAAACTCTCATTATCCTGAAACACAAGAACTAAAGTCCATGCATTAGTGTTGCCAGGTCCCTCACCACAACAGCAGGGGGATTTGGGGGGCATTCCAGGATGTCCATGATGCAATGATATTGCCCGGAAGTGATGTCATTGCATCAACGATGTTGTGTGGTGACACTCTGAGGGGAAAACTCTATGGGTTTAGGCTAAATTTACCAGAGTTTTGCCCTCAAACCAGAGTGCCCCATGCAATGTCCCCAATGTGATGATGTCACTTCCAGGTTATGTCATTGTGTCGGGGACATCACACAGGGACATGGCTGTTTGAGGGCGGGGTTTCCCAGGCTGGTCAGCTGGCCAGCAGTGGGCTGAAGCCCCAGAAACTGGGGAAATTTCTGCCAGAACATGGGTACCGGCAATCCTACTGTGTGTGTACTGATTTTACCTCAGTTATTTATTCAAGTTGCCTCAGAAATTTTACCCCGGACTTCACCTGACCTTTCTCCCCTATGTTAAATAAAATATTCTGTTGTTTTTGAATTTCAAAATGCCTTGAGTGCCATTTAAGTTGTTTACGTTAAAGGGGATTCTCAATCCTTCCCTCAGGTTCCTGGGCTGGGTGGAAACATTACCTCAGTAAAACAGTTTTCAGCAGCATTCCCTACAGCAAAAGTTATCCTGGCTTTTCATTTTTAAAGGAAAGTTTGCATTTCACAAGGTTTTTGGTCTTTGTCTTTTCAGTGTTAACATCTTATAAAATAAAATTCTGTGGGTTTCCAGTTCTGACCATGCAATTGTTGTCATAGATAGATAGATGATAGGGAGTGGTGGCACAGGGGATTTATCCTCTGGTTAAACATCTGAGCTGAACAGGACTGCTGTCAGTTCAAGCCCCGCACTGGTGTGAGCTACCAGCCGTGTCCCCAGCTCACCATCCACCCAGCGGTTCGAAAGCTTCGGCGAGTAGATAAAATGGGTACCACTCCTTAGAGAGGGTGGGCACACTTAACTCCCCCGGTGGGGAAGTGTTAGCCGACAAACGGAAGGTCCGC
>NW_015167613.1:203945-211277 GCF_001447785.1 Gekko japonicus
TTGTTATTGTTATTGTTATTGTTATTGTTATTGTTGTTGTTGTTGTTGTTGTTGTTGTTATTGTTATTGTTATTGTTATTGTTATTATAGATAGATAGACAGACAAAATGAGAACAACCAAACGATTTCCCATCATGACTGTAATGCTATTTGTCCTATACAAACATGACACTATCTAAATAGTCTCAGTTTTGCCCTAGTGATTAGTCCTGTTAAAAGGGAAACTCATATCTATTTTTTTAAAAATTTCAATAAATGAAGTATTTTTCATCTCTCTTTCCTGGTTCTTCAATAAAAATAAGGCCTTTGTAGTGAGAACATTTCTTTCTTTCTATAAACTGTGCATCCTTGGTGTCTTTCTTCAACTAATTGCTTTGTCCTACAAAATCCCAGGTTTAATGATCTGAAGAAATCTGATGGGAGACATAATTGCTAACAGCTCCACATATTCCTTATGATCTCAACCAAAAAGCACAAGAAAAGGTATGACTGTCCCTCTGCTCTATTCCTTGTGGTGCAATAACCTAGCAGTCACAAAGTAGGCAATTATACAGAAATTAATATAAAAGCCAATGAAGAAAGATATTGATTTCACATGAAGAGGTGGCCTCATAAGGTTAGTGAGCTTTTAAAAAAAATAATAATGTCTGAGGACATGGTCCAACCAAAGTTAAGCACTCTAAGGCCCATTTATTTCAATGGGAGGATTAAAGATGTGCTTAATTGTGTCCCGTTGCAGTCAATGGATGTAGAAATGCTTAACTTTGGCTAGGTCATGCTCAAAGCTACTCTCTAAAAGAAAAAAGAGAGAGAAAAAAGAAAAGGATACATCTCAAGACTTCTTGCTCATTTTAAAAAAGCCAAGAAATTAATGTTAACTATTTTATTGACTGTTTTCTCCCTAGAAATGATTGTGTTCTTGGAACAGCACAAACCACATTTTCTAGGACTTTTCTAGATATAAAGGAGGAAGGGATGTGGTGCTGTTATTAGTTGCGTAGAAAAAGTGGGGGTGGGATGAAAGAGGAAAAGCTCAGTGCAGTGGTTAGAGCGCCAGACTAAGATCTAGAAGACCCAATTTAGAATCTTTACTCCTCCATGCAAAGCTTGTTGGGTGACCATGAGCCATACACACCTTCTCAACCTAACCTACCTCACAGGGATATTGTTAAAGGGATAAAGCAGAGGAAGGGAGAATGCCGCTAAAAGCCACTTTGAGAGAGAAGTAGAATATAAATATTAAAAAATGAGATACCTTGATCCATCCAAATAAACCCATTTTGGCCCCCAACTCAGGCCAATCTAGGGCTTTACAAGGCCAGAGTAATAGATGATAAATCATTGTCTCCAGTATCACCAGTGGACCGTTCTCACAAGGTTAACACTGACCTCCCATCTTATTGCTCTTTTTCTCCACCAAACCATCTTTGTCTTATGTGCATTTGACTGGAGCATTAAAAGGGGGGGCCCACTGTAGCATAGGCGTAATCTTCGTGGGGGCGGTCATTGTCTCCAGTATCACCAGTGGACCGCTCTCACAAGGTTAACTCTGACCTCCCATCTTATTGATCTTTTTCTCCACCAAACCAACTTTGTCTTATGTGCATTTGACTGGAGTATTAAAGGGGGGGGGCGCACTGTAGAGATGTTGGTTCCTATGTCTGCAACCTACATCCAAGGCCCCAGCAGGGTTGATTGTTTGTCGTTGTTGCTGCCAGACCTGAAGAATGAAACTTTTAATTTAGCTTTGCTCAGCTTTCTTTCAGTGTAAAGCTGCAAAAACTAATTAAAGGATGGATTGACCGAGCAGCTCTCTGGAGTTCTACAACCAGCATAATGAGATGTCTGTCTTGCAATCCTGTGAGTTGTACAATCTTGTGAATCTTGAGTGACATATGGTTACATGTTGTATATTTCAAGACCAAGCAATGATGAACCAGAGGTATTTTGCATTGTCCATATGGCCAAAGGGTTAAATCAAGGCACCAAATCTGATCTTACTAAACGTTCCTTATTGTTCCTTTGCAATAATCTCATTGAGAGGTGAGTGATTCTTCTGGCCCTTTGAAGTATCAAAAAATCTAAAATACTTTTCATTTTCTGTGGCTTGAAAAAAGTAGATTTCAAGCATGAGTGGCTACAGGAGATGCTTAGGACTTCTAAAATTGCTTCAGGATTGCAGTTGTCGTGTTTTGAACAAAGACCGAGTGTGCACTTATAGTTGCTGTCAAAAGAGATAATTATAAGACAAGACTGGGAGCCAGGAAATCTGGATTTTATTGCCACCTCCTTTACAGTTTCATCACATGAGAAGGCAATTACCTAAAATCTCTTCCATCTTGGCTTATGCTTGTAAGCAGCACTGCCAATTTAAAAATAAATAGCTGAGAACCAAAGGGACAGTATGCTATTTTTGAGACATTCTCCGATGCCTATTAAGAGTGTGCGGTTTTGTTCCTTACACATTTGCTGCTCATAAAGTAGCCCTTTAATGTATAACAGTAAGTTATTTAGCCAGAAGTATTTTCAACCTAGCTAAGGATTTGGGGTATGCAAAACAACCCCTCCTATCCACCAATGTGTGCACACGGACACACACACTAAGAAAGCTCCTTAGTTTTACTGAAATTGTTTTGGCTTTCTGAAACATTCTCCAGTATTTTTGCCTCAGGAGGAAATTCCAAGTTTGTTTCAAATTCTGTTTCAAGTGAAATCTGCTGACAGCCCAGGGCCACAGCTAGGGTGAGGCCAGTGGGTACACTATCTTGCCTAAAGAGCTGAGGTATCTAAGAAATCTCTGAACACAGCTCTTCTCTTTCCCCCTAACCAGAGCTATAGCCTATTTAAAGAATGAGGGGGGGTGTTGGGTTTTTTTTAACCTTTTTGGTTAAAAATAATAATAAAAGATGCAGGTCAGAAGTGGTCCTGCCACACTTTCTTCTCGATCAGGTTATATTTTTAAACAATTCTAATGTTCTTACAATGACAATTAAAAGATCCAGGAGATAAGGGTCATTTAGTTACTATGACCATAAGCGTGGAAGAATGCTCAGGAGCAGATAGAAGTGGGTTACTTTCTTACTGACAAGTAAAAGTTCTTCAACATACAACTTGTACGCTAACAATTAGGAATGGGTACGAACTGGGAAAATGTGGTTCAGGTTCGTGGATCATGGCTGAACTACGAGCCAAATCATACGCTAACAATTAGGAATGGGTACGAACCGGGAAAATGTGGTTCGGGTTCGTGGCTCATGGCTGAACTATGAGCCAAATCATGATCCGAACTAGGAGGTTTGTTTGTGAACTGAACATACAGAATTTGCAGAAAGCCCAAAAAACAGCTGAGTGATGGGGAACGGATTGCACTGAGCTGTTTCAGGCTGTCTTTTCCTATCCCTTTAAAGGGAATGCAGAAAACAGCCCCCCCCCAAAAAAAAACAGCTGTAGTTTAAAGTTTGGACTTTAAAGTTTATAGGGATGCACAAGACAACCCAAGAGCAGCTCAGCTGTTTTTGTAGCTTTCGCAAGGAACAGGAAGCAAGGTTTTAAAGGAACTGGGAGTCCCTTTAAACCCCCGCTTCCTGCTCCATCTACGAACCACCTTGAACTGCTTTAAAGGTTTGTGGACGTTTGTGACGGTAGACCCATCATGAACTTCTTCTTGCAAACCATGAACAGGGAAAAATTTGTGACGGATTTTGCTTTGTGGTTTGGTTCATGCCCATCCCTACTAACAATTCACAGACACCAAAATAGTGAAGGAATATTTTCTTAGTAGAGTCCTCAAGGCACGTAAAACAGCAGAGTCTATCTAGTTTGTGTGTGCTGCTAAGAAACAAAGTTGCACAAGGAGTCTCTTTATCTTTCAAAAACTAATGTGAGTAGAGTCAGGATCATAATCTAGTCTAACTAGCTAGGATGGATAGAAATGCATGAGGCATGTCCTACCTTCATGGTGCCGAGATGGAAGAGAGTGTGGAGAGGAGGTGTCAGTTGGAAGGAAGGAAGATTCCATTAGAGTAGCAATCTACACATCAAAGGGATAGTATTAGAGCAGTAGAAAGGAAGGATGTTCAGGGTCCTGACCTATCTATCTGTCTGACTCTCTGTAGTCCCCCTGTGAAGTCTAGCAGACAGTGTAAAGTCCTTCACTTCCAAGAAACAGCACATAGACATCTGGGTATGATCACAGAGTTCTATAAATGTTTGTCATTTTTGGCATGTGTTCTACCACTCCACTTAGCAAAGATTCAAAACTTCCTTCAGCCTAGGGATCCTTCGTCCAACTTAGTTGGCTCTTTCTACTTCAGAATTGTATTGTATTTTATATTGCTGTACTGTATTTATACTCTTGGAACTCGGCCTGAGCCCCCCAAGGGGAGGGCGGGATATAAATCCAAAAAATAAAATAAAAAGAATAGCCAATTAAATGGAAGGAAAGCTTGGAGGACGTTCCTCCAAACCTTTTATTGTTCAAGGTAGCCTTTTCTTTGAAACATGGCCGCTTCACCTGCAAAGGAAAATTGGGAATTGTTCTGATTGGGTGAAATCTCTTTGAAATTCTGTATACTTTTGCTCATGCTGATACAGTATATTCTTAATCAGAGTTACACCCTTCTAAACCATTGATTTCAATGATTTGAGAAGGATATAACTTTGTTTGGGTGGCAATGTTATCTTAAATTGACAGTCCTCAGGTATCTTCCTTGAGGAGCCTCATAATCTACTACATTTTTTTCTCTGTACATGAAATTAGTGGCAACACTACAGAGGATGATTTCCAGGTTTTGTGTAAACAATGCATTACTCTAGATTAAGCAAAGACAAGTAGAATTCATGGCTACAATGTTTGTTTTTAATCTCCATTTCAGTTCGGGAGCCTCTGGAGTCCAAATAGATTCTCTGTCCTTTTCATGTCTCCCAATAACACTTAATGTTATTGTGCTGTACCTCTTGAAAGAGAAAAAGTACATCCTTTTGGAATCTCATATTTCTTAGTTATTGGATTTTGTTCAAAAGGCAAGCTAGTGGAAAGTATTTTAGTGGTAAGAACTTATCTTAGGGTATATTTTCAAATGTTCATTTTGCCCAATATCCCACTCTCAATAAACTAAGGAATGATATTTCAGTGAATGCCAGAAATGCCTTGCCAAAAAAGAAGTATTGATTGTTTTATTTTTACTTAGAGGACAAAAGTGAATTTAGTTGGATTGCCCTGAGTTGGGTCTTAAAGGCCACAATTCAAATAGCGGTTCTGCAGAAAGGCAAGTATTGCCAGACATTCAATTCTTCTTTGTACGTAGTCCTTCATGAAATGTAACATTTTGCAAAACTCACTTTGCAAAATGTTGTTTGCATGTCTGTGGTTGTGTTTTATCAAGGGCAAAGCATCTGAAGGACCATTCAATAATCCACTCCTGCAACCTGAATAACAAGATCCCCATCCAAATAAACACAACCCATCATCAATGTATTGTGGTCTTCACAACAATGAACCAAGGATGAGGTCAGTAAATGAACCATCTCTTCTGGAGCCACCTAACACATTTCCCCAAAAATATCCTTTTTAATTAGTGAATTTTCCATTTTAATAATGTTTTTGGAACAGGGAAATGTTTAAAAAAGTCTTCAGCAACTGGTTTTCTCTCCAGAAATGTAATGCTCCAGGCTCCACTCATATGAGCAGCCCTTCACCCAGGGTCCTCTCATCCTTCTTTTTTTGCTATGAAGTCACAGCCAACTTACGGCAACCCTGTAGGGTTTTCAAAGCAAGGTGCTTTGCCATTGCTATCTCTGTTTATCAACTCTGGACTTCTTCATTGGTGTCCCATCAAAGTACTAACTTGGGTAAACCCTGCTTAGCTGCCAAGTTCTGACATGATTGGGCTAGTTTGGGCTATCTAGATCAGGACAGATTCCCTGTTATGAGGAGTAATTTTAATTGTTCCGAGATGAGTCAGTGCCATCCTACAGAGGGAAAGTTGGCTTTCCACAAGGAAGTCGTGCCCTTCACATAAAAATCACACCAGACAGAAATTAAATTTATCTCACTGCTTGGCCTAGGAATGACCCCATAAGGAATGGCAGGCAGAGCCTTGGGGAGGGGACTATCTGGAAGGTCATCAAAGGAGGCTGGCTTGCTAATAGCTTCCCTCCATCCTAAAGTAATGTATATTTTACAATACTGGGTTTTTTCAGGAAAACAGCATCACACTTTATGGTAACCTCTTTTATTCCCCATCCTGCCTCCCCCATTTGTCCACTTAGCATATTTACAACACCTGGGAGTTCCTCTCCATCCTGCACATCAAGGGGCATCCACAGATACTATCAGATATTATCAGCTCTGGAAAGGCAATCAAGGTCTGCCAGATTCTTTGATCTCCCTCCGGGGAAAGCTATTAACCATTTGTCCTTGTTCTTGGGAACCCTTCCTGTTAACATATCAACACTATTGTTCCTTTGATGCAACCACATCAGCATACCCTCAGATATCATTTTGGGGTATAAATACAGGCGCACTGCCAGTTGCAAGTGCTGGTGGCTTTTTACAGCAGATCTGAAGTTTCAATATGGGTAAATATAACCCATTAGAAATACTCTCTCTATTCCTGTTCATCCCTTTTATCTCCTTCTTAGCAGTGTGTCTGATTTTCACTGTGTTTGTATGTCTGACATTTTATAACTTTAGCCTCTCCTTCTTAGCAGTGTGTCTGATTTTCAATGTGTTTGTATGTCTGTTTGACATTTTATAACTTTAGCTTACTTTATTGTTCAATAAAATCCTTACCAGTGGAACACCCCCCTGGTTTATGTAAGGTTTCTCTTGGGGAAGGATCTTGGTATACAAAGGTGCTGATGCTAAGTTACCCCCTCTTGCTTATCTAAATCCCCCTGAATATTAGATCATTCTGGGTAACATAAGATTGCTACCATGTTGAAGGGATCCTGCAGAAAAATCCCATAAAGTATTCTGACCGTGAATATAGCAGGATGCTAAACTGTGGTAAGGAGAAATTCACAATTTGTAGATACTAAAAAATATTCCCCACCATTCAGGTCTGGAACAAAAAATCCAGATGTTTTAGGAGGAAATCAGTGCACATTTTGGAAATATGGGAGTCTTTTCCTAACTAGGAAGCCACCCTACCTCAATTTTTGGACTCCTAGACAAGCAGTGGTTTTCTTGATACCTTGACAGGCTTCCAGATAGGGTTGCTGACTCTGGGTTGGGAAACATCTGGAGATTTGGGGGAGGTGAACCTGGGGAAGGTGGGGTTTGAAAAGGGGGGTTTCCGCAGGATATAATGCCCCCTTCCAAAGCAGCCA
>NW_015167613.1:211576-228721 GCF_001447785.1 Gekko japonicus
TCCCACCCCGGGACACGCGGCCCGCTCTCCGCTTGGCTGCTGCCGCTCACCCCCATCGCAGCCTCCCATGGCCCTCCCTTGACCCCAACAACACCATGCGTCTTTGTGCGCATGCGCTGTTGGGCGCCTCTGGAGGCATGGGGGGAACAACCTGGTGGGCGCCGGATGCCACGGGAGTCCGGCAGGGATGCGATCAGGCACCCGCACTTGCCGCGTGGTTCCCGGAAACTAGTACCTCAGAGGTACTAGTTTTTTACTGCGCGTCTTCGGAGGGTAGTCACGGGTCAGCCACAGGAGCTCTATGCTCCCCAGATGTTGCGGTGAGATCGCTCCTGGAAAGTCTGCCTATCTTCCGTCTATGCAGCGTGGCTAATACTCCGTGTGACCGCAGCCCAAGAAAGGAAGATGTGGTTTTATCTCTTTAAGATGGAGTTGTATCGTTTCTATACACCTGAAAAGGATTAAGAGAGGCACTCTTCCCTCTCTCCGTTTTTAAGCCTTCTTCCCTGCAGGTCGGGGCTTGTGTTACTATTGTGGATACTACTGAATAAATGGTGTCACGGATCTGAACTGTGCTGTTCTTCTGTGTAGTGATTGTGGGCCTCCTCGTGGCTAGAACGAGTTCTCTATTGACAGACATCGCACCGTTCTCTATTGACAGACATTACAAAAACTGTGATAAATTACTATCAAAATTACTTCATTGAATCATAATACACATTCACGAAACATTACACATCCTTAAAGTTATATTCAATCAAGTGTAAAGCATCCATTTATAAATATGCACAGCAAAGGTCTCTCAATAAATCTTACGGCAATAAGGACAAATATCTTGTCATTAATACACAGCAAAAGCCTCTCAATAAACCTTGTGGCAAAAAGAAAACGTCTCTTGTCATAGCATTGACATAGAAACACGTAGTCTCTAATCACTCTGTAGATACATTAAACGACACACTGCAGATGTATGGCAGATTCCAAATGCTGTTACTCCCCTCAGTTTCTTGTAGTTTCTTCTTACATTTGAAAAGAGTTTAATTGGACAAGGTTGTTTCGTCTGACAGACTTCTGCAGATAAGAGTCCATTTCAAGGACAGTGTCCAAGCACCACATTCGTCTTCACGAGGCACTCAGTGCATACAAGGACAATCACGATTCACTCTGTGCCAAAATTTTCAATGCAACTCATTTCTCTAGGGGAACGGATCGCTGTAATCTGGAGAACAGGCGTAATTTCCGGGAAATCTCCAAGCCCCAGTAGAAGGTTGGTAACCCCACTTCCAGACAAGGATGATAGACTGACTTTCATTTGGTGGGTCATGTTGCACATACCTACATTTGTTGTTGTTGTTGTTGTTCAGTCACACTGTCGAGTCTGACTCTTCGCGGCCCCATGGACCACATCATGCCAGGCCCTTTGGTCCTCCGTCATCCTCCAGAGTTTGCTCAACTTGATGTTCATTGCATAAATAAACAGGCCTACATATAGAGCAGTAAATCAGGCAAAATGCAAATGGTAAATAAAAAGGTAAAGGTTCCCTTGCTCGAAAGCCAGTCAAATCCGACTCTAGGGTTGTGGTGCTCATCTCCGTTTCAAAGCCAAAGAGCCAGCACTGTCCAAAGATGTTTCCGTGGTCATGTGGCCAGCATGACTAAACACCAAGGTGCACGGAACGCTGTTACCTTCCCACCGAAGTGGTACTTATTTATCTACTTGCAATTTCTTGCTTTCGAACTGCTAGGTTGGCAGGAGCTGGATCTAGAGATGGGAGCTCACTCCATCATGCGGCACCCGGGTCTCGAACTGCTGAACTACTGACCTTCCACAGCCTGCAGTTCAGCATCGTAACCACTTGAGCCACCGCAGCTCCTAAATGGTAAATGGGCAAAATATATAGGAAATTTGGCCATGACTGACTTCTACTGAAAGGCATAGAAAGGGATTTACAGTGTTACCCTAAAAACACTTTCCTAGGAGTAATCCCCACTGAGTAGACTTCAGTAGTCTTCTGACCAGACCAGTTTAGGATTGCATTTAGCAACATTTAAATTTTGTTGGGTCAAATTACATTCAGTCCTAACACCATGTCAAACCACTGTTAAGAAATGCTAACTATACCTAGCATGAAACCCAAACTGTGACTAGCGGGCAAACCTGAATCAGAAATGTGGTTCAGAGTGGGTATGCAAGTCATGGTTTGTGCTGACAAGGGGTGGCTATCATGCCTGAATGGATAACTTGTAGTTCAGCCATTGCACCTCCTCTGCAGCTGCTAGTAGCTGTGTGAAGTCCTGGGGGGAAGGTGATTGGGGATTCCGGGGAAGGGGAGGGGTTTGTATAAAGAGTCATTGTAAACAGGACTGCCCAGAAGTAAATCCCATTTTATACAGTGGGACTTAATCCCAGAAAAGTGTAGCCCGAGGGTATTGGGTACAGTTGCTATTTTGCATGTAGAAATCTTACAGTGCAATCCTGAGGACACTTTCCTGGGAGTAAGCTCCACTGAATAGACCTGTGTTGGATTCTGAGTAGACTTACTTAGGAGGATTGTTCTCTAAGGCATTCATATTTTTAACTTTCATAAATAGGCCACATGGTTCCAGTTTGGTGTAGTGGTTAAGTGCAGCAGGCTCTAATCTGGAGAACTGGGTTTGATTCCCCACTCTTCCACATGCAGGCAGCTGGGTGACCTTGGGTCAGTCACAGTTCTCTCAGAGCTGTTCTCTCAAGAGCAGTTGTCTCAGAGCTCTCTCAGCCCCATCTACCACACAGGGTGTTTGTTGCGGGAAGACGAAAGGGAAGGTGATTGTAAGCTACTCTGACACTCCAAGTGATGAACGGGGTATAAATCCAACTCTTCTTCTTCTTCTTGATTGATTTTTAAAGTTTTGCATATATTTCAATTGTCTATACAATTCCCTCTTTTTCTGGAAAAAGGGGGGGGGAGAAAAAATCCCCCATAGTTAAACTTTCTAGAAATGTTTCATGTCTAGCTAAACTGAACCATGGCAAAAGGAGTGACCCTATGAGGCAGAATACTAAAAGGTGGAAATCAAAAAGAACGATAATTAATACTTTGCCTTCTGTACAATGGGACAGCCAACCCCCTGCTTTGGGCTCTAAATGACAGCTAACAAACTGATTTTTCCTGCATTGTATCCATGTAGCCATCCTCCAGAAGTCAGAGGTCTACGGATCTTTAAATAAGGCTGAGCATTCTCAGTGAATTATCTATTTCTGTAAGCCAAACAGAAACAGGTATCTGAAGAAATGTGCATGCACACAAAAGCTTATACCTAGAACAAAACTTGGTTGGTCTTAAAGGTGCCACTGGACTCAAACTTGGTTTGGTAAGCCAAAGAGTTCCACTAGATGGCACTCTGGTTCAAATATCACAGCACATTAACCTCTTTTTATTTTTTTTATTGGTTCTACTTACCCTCCTTAATTTTGGCCATTCGTTTTAATATTGCCAGTTCACTGCATCTATTGCCATAAAGCGATGTGCAGAAATGGCTTGCACTTTATTATTTTTTTACCATTTTTATATGTCATATGTATGTTGCCATTATTATCTTAGATGATGGGAAGATTAAACAGAGAACCCAGAAACTGTCATCCTGACAAGATTGTTGCTTCTTGTTAATGGGCCAGGCAAACGCATCTAATTTGTCATCACTCACATTTTTGCTCTAATTGTTCCATGCCATTTCTGCTTTAGGAGCTTATTGAGAAATAATTCATAAAGTCCATAACATTCTAGTCTTGAAAGAAGAAGAGTAAGTTTTTATATCCTGCTTTTCTCTGCCTAAGTAATCTCAAAGCGGCTTACAGTCACCTTCCCTTCCTCTCCCCACAGCAGGTATCTTGTGAGACAGGTGATGCTGAGAGAGTTCTGAGAGAACTGTGACTGACCCAAGGTCACCCAGCAGGCTTCATGTGGAGGAGTGTGGAATCAAACCTGGTTCTCCAAATCATAATCCATTGCTCTTAACCACTCTACCATGTGTGATGTGAGTTATATATATATGGGGGGGTGAAATTATTGATCTATCCTAATAATGCATAACAGATTATCTGGGGGGACAAAAGATTATCTGGGGGGCAACTAAAATGTAGTAGAGAGACACTTAATTTCAAATTAAACTTCCTAGGTCGGCTTCAGCAGACAAAAAACACTAAAGTTGTTCATTAAAATTTGGCACACGGAGCTCAACTGGAAACTAGTCCTCCAAACTATGACAGACCGTTTTCCTCTGAAATTTTCTCATCAGCGATGTCTGCACTTTGGTACCATTTACAAAATGCTTAATATGACATTTCAACAGGTTGAGTATGACACATTTAACTGAAGGTATAAGCAGCTGTAAATTATCCTGTGAGGCTGCTAGAATAGCTGTCCTGGTATCCTTTTAGTTTCTTGGAATTCTCTCAAATGTCTCCAGGTTTAACCTAGAGTGGACTTCTGAGGCAATGTGGTAACTTTTTGCTTTACAGAAAGATTTTTAACCCCCCCCCCAAAAAAAAACACACACAATGTTTTAAAAAAAATAATAATCAAGGGATGGAAAAGGAGCATTCATATCCCTTTGTTTTCGTTAAACTTCATCTTAAGTGTCCCTCACACAGTAAAAAAGTGCAGAATTAACACTATTAACAAGTGAACGGCTCTTAATTATCACCCTTTCACTGTTACATGGAAGCAACTTTATGTATAAGTTAAGATGCAGGCCACTCATTCCGTGTGATACTTTCAACTTTCAGAGCCACTATACAACTACTCGACCGTATCTGCCTGCCTAGTCATTTTTGTAACCCTTTTGAAGATACCACATCATTCAAATGGCCATTTCTACATCCATGGAACCATCAGCAGGTACAAATTTATTGGGAAAAGTCACATAGTGAACGTTTCATTTAAAATTTGGTTCTGTGAACCAGAACTTATCACCAAGGCACTGTGCTGACGCACACAAGGCACCATTTTCGCAGCAGAACTAAAGCAGATCCTGTTGTTGGAATCCATCATTTTAATTCTTCAAGTCAGAACATCCTCTCCCCCACCCCCGGCAGCTCATTAAAAATAAAACCTTCGTATCACCCTTCAAAAATATTTTCCTTCCTCTAGTGCCGATCTGTGCTGGGACGTTGTCATGTCACAACGATTTCCAAATGCTGTCCAACTTGTATGGGAGAGGAGAGGTTACGAGAGATGTGCTTGAACATAGCATCACAAAACACGCATAAACACCAGAGGACTCACAGATTGAACAACAGCTGCTTATTTCCAAAGTGTAATTATGTGCAATTTGCTCTCCCTGACCACAAAACCCACCACGTGGCTAACTGGCTGCTTTCGTGCAGACTTGTGGCAGAGTTCCCAAACATCTTGGCAATGAGAGAAGGAAGCAAATAATATCGAAAGTTATCTGGCCATACAGCGCTTTTTCAGAGGCTGTCAAGCAAGGAAGGGCTTTAATAAGAAATCAAGCACTTTCTGTGTAATGGGAGAAGGAGAGTTCTCGGGTTTCAATTTCCTTAATAGCTGAGTAGAAAGAGCCTCAGCTGCCTCTGTGGTTCAGTGAAAAGACCCTCTGTTTTGCATGCAGAAGGTCCCAGGTTCAATCCCTGACATCTCCAGTTAAAGGCCCAGGTAGAAGGTGATGTGAAAGGCTTCTGCCTGGGACCCTGGAGAGCTGCCACCAGTCTGAGTAGACAGTATTGACCTTGATGGACCAAGGGTCTGATTCAGTATAAGGCAGCTTCATGTGTTCATGCGGACAAAGCTGTTTTCACACAGAAAAGGACAGGCATGGCCAACAACCATTCACTGTATTAAAATGGGTTGCTGTATATCATGATTAGAAAACACAAATAGATCATGCTGAAGAGAGCATTGCCTAGGATTGCCAGGCAGGTGGCCAGCATCCCAGGGTAGAATGCATTATGCAACAAGTGATGTTGTTACATCCAGCTGAAAACCCAGATATGACATAATCGTGTCAGGTGACTCTCTGGCCATCTGTGAAAACTCAATGGTATGTACCACATGGTTTTCAGGGATGCTCCAAGCATTGTCTGGTGCACTTACATCACATTTATTTATTTGTTTGTTTGTTTGTTTGTTTATTAGATTTTTACCCCACCCTCCCAGCGGCAGCTTACCACAGTATAAAACAGTACAATAAATAATTTTATTTTTTATTTTATTTCATGATATTTATACCCCACTCTTCCCGCGAATGGGATCAGGGCGGCTTACACAAGCACAAAGTGCATATATATAATATACAATATATGAAATAGATAAAAACAGTTAAAAAGTTCAATACATCAGGATGCAAGGAAAGAGAAGAGAGAACTCCCACATTTTGCACAGCAGAGGGGAAGACTAGGGCCACAGTTGAGTGTTACACAGTCCTCCGGCAGTAACACTCTGTGGAGGAGCGGTGGTGGTAATAGCAGTGGCGGCTCCTACTCATATGCCTGGCGGAAGAGCTCCGTCTTACAGGCCCTGCGGAACTGCAAAATGTCCCGTAGGGCCCTGATCTCTCTGGGAGCTCGTTCCACCAGATAGGAGCCACCACTGAAAAGGATCTGGCCCTTGTTGCTGCAAGCCTGGCCTCCTTAGGGCCCGGGGTCACCAGCCGGAGTTGTGACCCCGACCGAAGTGCTCTTTGGGGAATATGTGGGGAAATGCGGTCCCTCAGGTATGTTGGACCCAGGCCATGTAGGGCTTTAAAGTTGAGCACCAGCACTTTGAAGCGAATCCGGTATGCTATGGGGAGCCAATGCAAGCGCTTTCAGCATAGGTCGGGTGTGCTCCCACCTAGGGGTGTCCACCAACAACCTGACTGCAGCATTCTGCACCAGCTGCAGCTTCCGGATTTGTGACAGAGGCAGCCCCATGTAGAGAGTGTTACAGTAGTCTAGCCTCGAGGTGACCGTCACATGGATCACTGTAGCTAGGCCGTTGCTGTCGAGGAAAGGAACCAACAACTTTGTTGTTATTTCACTGTTGATATTTCACTGTAATAAAACCCAATCAAGCATAAATTTAAAACCATAACTATGCAACTTAATAAAGTGCTAGCGTTAACATCTGGGTTTGGGGCCAGATGCGATGTCACAAATTGTGTGACATTATTTCACCCCCATACCAGTCTGGTAAGCAGGAGCAGGAGGGTAGGCATACCAGCAGGAGTCTTCCTGCCATAAGAGGTTACTGGCAACCCTACCTGGCACTTGTGAATGTAGAGTTATCTTACCACATCCTTCCAAGACTGTTAGCCAAGGTAGATGGATCAGCCTTTGGATGCCTCTGGTGCTCACCATAAAAACCCACCTGTCACACTGAACTTTCAATGCTCCTATTCGTTGTATCACATGGAGGAGCTGTGGCTTAGTGGTAGAGCATCTGCTGGGCATGAAGAAGGTCCTAGGTTCAATCCATGCCATCTCCAGCTAAAAGGATCAGGTGATAGGTGATGTGAAAGGCCTCAACCTGAGACCCTGGAGAGCTGCTGCCAGTCTGAATACACACTACTGACTTGATGGATCCATGGTCTGATTCAGTATATGGTAGTTCCACATGTGTGCGTGCACCTGTTTAGGCCTAACCAGGCAATTCAACAATCAGTCTCATACAATGTCCCCATCTGTCCCCTCAAATGCAGTGCAGAGCAGGCAAAAAGGGCTCTGTTTCCCTCACAGTCAGGTTTAGGACTAAAAAAAATTCTGCTCAATCCTCAAACACCTGGCTAATCCTGCACAGCCGACAGAAGGAGCGGGAAGGAAGAACACTGCTGTGAAGCAAGTCCTGAAAAGGCAACCCATACCTTCCCTGACTGGTTACCCAGCATATATTTCTTACCCTTAATCCCACTCCAAGATAATCTGTGCTTCTTCTTACAGGTGTGTGGGAGAAGATGCTCATGAACCACATGTGGGTGGGGAATGAGCTTTCACAATTTGCTCTGGAAATAATATGGAGTAAATAGAGATGGGCACAAACCGCATATTTGCAGTTTGGCTTGGTTCATTGTTTGTGGCTGAACCACAAACCGAACCATGACCTGGGAGGTTGGTTCACCACTCAACCCAGTTTGTATCAGTTTAAACCCCTGCTTTCTGCTCCCCACAGCTTTTTGCAGGGAGCACAAAGCAGGGGCGGGGCAATTTTCTAATGGCTCCCAGGCACTTAAACCAAAACAGCTGAGTGGCAGGGCTGCCACTCAGCTGCTTGATTTAAATGGCCCCCTGCTTTCTGCCATCCACAGCTGTGATTTAATGTCTCCCAGCCATTTTAAATAAACAGCTGAGTGGGGGGGGAGCCTCCCGCTGCTCAGCTGTTTCTCATGAAGAGAAACTGCCACAAACTGTATCAAAACTGGTGAAAGTGTGTGGTGGTTATTCAGTTCACAAACATTGCTTTGTGAACCACAAACTTCCCAAAATCCATGATGAATTTTAGTTTGTCAGCCCGTTTGTGCCCATCCCTAGGAGTAGAACTAATCCAGTCTACAGAATGGCTCTGAAAACTATGGTGGCACCATTGCCTCGTACTAGAGGCATAGGCTTTTAAATCCCTGCTGTGATGTTCCCACCATGAACAGAACCTTCTTGACCACCATAATAGTATTTGTTACTGGTAAAAAAACAAAACCCTAGCATATAAGAATACACATTTCTATACTGGTGTCCAGTTCAAATGCATATATAATATGTTGTCCTGTAGTCTGGAACAATTACTTTACATTCTACCATCTACTTACTGATTTTTATTATAATTCTGTAACCACTACATTTCTGTGTGTGTCCCTTCCCCACCCTTCTTCAGTCTGACAAGCTGCAGAGGGTATTTTTGTCAAGACATCTTGCTAATGAGAACGGCTAAGAATGACAGGAGTAGCTCTAATGGGCAAGACTTCTCAATCATATCAGGATTTTGCACTGTCATTTTGACAAAAATAGAAAATACATTGAACCGTGCTGGATATTGAGTATGATTACCTACAGCAAGAGGAGTAGACACACTGGTTACTCAAACTTTCATTAAAAAGGAACATTTCAGTAAATGATGGAGCTGGATTTTTAATCCATATAGTTAATTTGAAAGTCCTGGACCCTGCGTGAACAGCAAAACAAGGATAATGGAGCCAGGAGCATGAAAGAAGGAGGTTTCTGAATATGAGGGAGAACCTGTAGACATGCATAAAAATATAATTTTTAGTCCTTGACCTTTATATGTAAAGGTTTCCCTTGCTCGAAAGCTGGTTGAATCTGACTCTAGGGGGCGGTGCTCCTCACCGTTTCCAAGCTGAAGAACCAACGCTATCTGAAGACGTTTCCATGGTCATGTGGCCAGCATGACTAAATGCCGAGGCGCATGGAATGCTGTTGCCTTCCCACCAATGTGGTACCTATTTATCTACTTGCAGTTTCTTGCTTTCGAACTGCTAGGTTGGCAGGAGCTGGGACCAGAGATGGGAGCTCACTCCGTCACACAGCACTAGGGTCTCGAACTGCCGAACTACAGACCTTCCAGTCTGCAGCTCAGCATTTTTAACTTCTAAGCCACCACATGGGAGGACCCCAAAAATAGAGTTAAAAAGAACGGTACATGTACATACAATCAGGCAGTGTGAAGGGAAACCCAGGTGTAAGCTATTTTGTAAGAGAGTCATTTGGTTACCTCAGATTGGTTGGTAAGGTTAATGTTATATGCAAAGGCTTGTCCCTCTGTGCCTCCCTGGTTTTGAAGAAGAGTTGGTTGTATACCCTACTTTTTTCTACCTTAAGGAGTCTCAAAGGGGCTTACAATCACCTTCCCTTACTCTCCCCACAACTGGCATCTTGTGAGTTAGGTGGGGCTGAGAGAGTTCTGAGAAGACTGTGACTGGCCCCACGTCACCCAGCAGGCTTCTTGTGGAGGACTGGGGAATCAAATGTGGTTCTCCAGATTAGAGTCCATCACTCTTAACCACTACACCACACCAACATGGGTGTGTGTGGATTTTGCTAAGGAGACAGAGGTTTGTGTGTGGTTTGCTCTTTTACTTCTTGATATAAATTGCTTCTTGAAAATTTGCTCCCCCCCCTGCAACCATATTATAGCTTCTACCAGTTCTGTAGCTTCCAGATGTTTTGTTGTTTTTTCATATGTTTGCAACTTTGAGTTCATCATATGTCATTTTGTGAACTCTTTCAAATAAAAGAAATCATTCTTTCTGAACAATAACAGCACAAAATATTGCCGCTGCTGCTGCAGTTGTTATTAGTAATTGCCAAACCAGATATTCAAACTGTCCTTTAAAATACATTTGCCTTACCAATCTTCTTTGAGAACAGAAATCATTAAAGGTCTGAGGTAAGGTAAGAACCAGCACTTTGATTCGTGCCTGGAAACAGATGGGCAACCAGTGTATAGGAGTGACATGATCCCTAACCAGCCCCTGGAAATAGCCTGGCCACCACATTTTGGATCCATTGAAGTTTCTGGATCATTTCCAAAAGCAGTCCTGCATAGCACATATTCCAGTAACCTATCATAGATAGACCAGGCTAACCCAATCTCACCAGGTCTCACAATCTAAGCAAGGTCGGCCCTGGTTAGTATTGGGATGGGAGCAGGGCCGGCTCACTCACTAGGTGAACTAGGCGCTCGCCTAGAGCGCGCTGGCCCTTAGGGGCCCCAAACTGGACACACACCCCCGCTGTCCTGGTTCAGCTACAAACACTACTGAATTTTAAACATGTTATGATCTTTCTGATGATACAAACACCAATTCCACCAAAGAACGTAGCCCTCTGGGCACAGAAGGGTCACTCAGCTGAGTCAAAGAAGAACCTAAGTAGGGGGGCTATTACATAAGGACACTCAAGTTGCAACTGACTTATGGCAACCCCAGGAAGGAACTGTCAAGGCGAGTGAGAAGCAGAGGTTGTTTGTGACTCAGAGTGCCTTTCTTTGCAGAGTCTTCCTTGGTGGAAGCCAGATGTGCAAAGCAGGCAAAGTTACAAAAGCAAAAGTGATTGTTAAAACCATGGGTGCCAGGGGAATGGAAGGTCCGGGGTACAGATCCAATTAACGGGTCCAAGCCATGGTGGGCGCACAGGGGGGGGGGCATCAGAAGGGATCCTCGCCTAGGGTGCAAAATAAGCCGGGGCCAGCCCTGCACACTGTCTCAACATTTTCAGTGAGTTATCTACTACAGATCTCTCTCTTGGTCAGTCTCTGCCAGTTCGGACCCCATCAACATGTGCAACTTGATGGCATTTTACACACACACACACACACACACACACACACACAACTTGGATATGACCAGAGCATGGATCTCTGTGGCCAGATCATGCTTTTCAAGGAATTGCTGTGGCTGGAATATCTGTCAAAGGTGATAAAAGGGGCTACATGCCACAGAGGAGACCTGGGCCTCTATCCATAGGCCAGGATCCAGCAGCACCCCTAAGAGATGACCTGCTCCTTGAGGGGGAATGCAATGTCTTCCAGGAAAGGCTGTGAAGTCCCTGAGCAGCTTTTCCATTGGCCAACAGCACTCCGCCTTGTCTAGTTTGAGCTTCACTTTATTGGCCCTTCTTCAATTTGGTGCAGTGGTTAGGAGTGTGGACTCTAATCTGGGAGAACCGGGTTTGATTCCCGACTCCTCCACATGCAGCTGCTGGTGTGACCTTGGATCAGTCAAAAGTTCATTCAGAGCTGTTCTCTCACGAGCAGTTCTCAAAGAACTCTCTCAGTCCCAGCTACCTCACAGGGTGTCTGTTGTGGGGAGGGGAAGGGAAAGGAGATTCTAAGACTTCTTCGGGTAGTGAAGGGTGGAGTATAAATCCAATCTCTTCTTCATCATCTTCATCATCATCATCATCATCCATCCCATTACCTTCTCCAAGTACTTAGTCAGTATTTCCACAGACCCACCTCATCTGCATATTGGTGACACCTCACTCTAAGTCCC
Organism: Gekko japonicus; assembly: GCF_001447785.1. Classification (NCBI taxonomy): domain Eukaryota; kingdom Metazoa; phylum Chordata; class Lepidosauria; order Squamata; family Gekkonidae; genus Gekko; species Gekko japonicus. The sequence continues at coordinate 223,556 of NW_015167613.1, forward strand.
TGAACAACCTCTCCCAGAAGTATCACGTACACGTTAAACAGCATGACATCATGTGAGGAGGTGCCTGAAAAGGCTTTCTTTGCCTGACACCCTGGAGGCCCTCTGCCAATCAGAAAAGACACCACTGAGCTAGATGGACCAATGATCTGGCATGGAATAAATCAGCATCGCATTGTGTTTGTTTTTGCACGTCTGTCTGAAATCAAATTAACCTTCGTATTCAATAATCAGAATAATCTAAAGGAAACTAATTTGACTTCGTAAGAGTCTTTTCGAAGTTCTTCAGGAGAGTATGTTGTGATCAAAGTACTTGCCGGAGAAAGCAGCTATTTCAGTTTTATTCATGCACAGAGAAAAGAGATGTTCATTTGAAATCCATTAGGGGATAAAAAACAATTGCAGCTGACTGTTAAACTAGTCTGGTAATCATACTGTCCATTCTAAGACAGTAGCTGCATTATCTGCTTTAGAGGGGGGGGGAGTCATTTCCCATTAAGAAAAATGGGAAAAAAATGCAAACAGTAAAAGATGTTAAACACGGGTATCTCAAATGCACAGAACAAATGAATAACCATAAAATGATGTTGTGGTATATGAAACACAACACTGTAATCTGCATGGGTTACTATAGTGTCTGGACTATTTTTAAAAAAAGATTAGGCCATTTTATTTTATGAGCTGTTCTGTTCATGCATGCTCATTACTTGTAAAGCTGGAGCATCTTTCTGAAGCGTGAAGACGTATGGCTTTGCTTTTCAGTTCCCAGTATTAAACGGGGACGAGTATTTGGACGTCATTGGACAGCGCTGGCTCTTTGGCTTGGAAATGGATATAAGCACCACCCCCTAGTGTCGGATTCAACTAGCTCTCGAGCAAGGGAAACCTTTACCTTTACTGAGTATTTAGAGGCTAGTTTCCTTCAGCTGTCATTTTTCACTGTATTATTTTATGTGATCCTATGTGGTTTAATTTAGAACAATAGAGGGTAGAGTAAACACTTAAATAATTCTAACATTGCAAGTAGCTGCACTGGTGCAAATATTTGTGTTCAGAGTTTTCTTAACCGGCATATTGAGGTTTGTGATTACAAGAAAGCAGTTGCCTTCTCCCCCAGTCAGAATAACGAGGCAGACACAGGATTGGGATTAACTAAGGGCCACTTTATTGAGTATTTACCATTTCTGCAACAAGTGCAAGCCTTTGAGTGTGGAAATCAGGCACCCCACACCTCCTTGCCCTGTGCTGGGCGAGCCACCTTTGTCCTGAACATGACCTATACCCTTGGCTTACCCCCAACCAGCATGGCAAAATGTGAGTCACCCTGTAGTGTCCCAAACCCCCCCCACCCCAAGCCGTGTAATTTAGAAGGGAGGAACCCTGCAAGGGCAGCTCTAAAGGCAATCCAAATTTCTTGGCCAAGGCTGTGAAACCCACATGTGGATCATGACAGAGGAGGTGCTCTCTCGTGCTCACCGTATCTGGTTTCCCCCTTTCCGCTCCAATCTGCCACCTCCAGAGCCAAGCCTCTGCTTAGGACCCTGCAGCCACTGGGCAACCAAGGCAGCCCACAACCTGCAAGGAATATGTCTTTGCCCTTATCTGACAAATGCACACCATCATTCCTGTACAGGTCATCCAATTTCACCTGTATCTTGGGGCGTGGCAAATATTGCCCCAATCGCCCTTGCATGGCCTTCCAAAGCTCCCTGTTTGCCTTCTTCCAAGCCTGCTCCAGGCCCCAGCGTGGCAAAATGGCAGACCCCACAATCAGCACACCTGGCCACCTGCTCCTGATGAGCTCTAGGTGAGCCCTGGCCTGCACCACCAGTGCCTTGCCCTCAATGAGGCCAAGATTGTTTCCACCCAAGTGGACCATCAGCACATGAGGTGGAGGTTCTTCCTCCCCTTGAAAAACAGAGGGAGGAGGCCTGCTCACCACAGACCCTGATATCCCAATCAATCCACCATAGCAAACTTGCTGAGCCCCAGCTTTGACCCAATGTGCCTCCTCCCAGCCAAGTGGGCTGCCCAAAAGACCGTACTGTGGCCACAAATGATGATTCTCCTCCTCCCCAGGCCGACCAATGAACCTAAAAAGAATCAACCATTGACAATGACACACACAAACTTTACAGGGTCTTGAGCAGGTGGACATAAGTCCCGTAGTTCTGAGACCTCCAGTGTCCCAGCCGCTGAAAGTCTGTCCCTGAATAGCTTATGGCAGGTACAGTGGAGGCAGCCCCAATGTTGAAAGAACGCATTCCAAACCAGAAATGACCCAGTCTCAAGTTTCCCAGTGCCCTTTTGGTGATAAGCCCAAAACTGAAACCTAGTCAAGGGGCTGGCATAGCTTGCCTGGACAACTCTCCCCTTGAGTGACCTCGCAAAGCCAGGTAACTGCGAAAAGCCATTAATGAGCAGAAGTCCTTCTGGGCCTGGTCCATCTTAGATTGCCATACCATGATGTAGATGCGGCTCCATGAAAAACTAACATCCTGAACTATCCCTTTAAGATTCCACTACCAGTTCACTTGTCTTCAGCCCCCCCCCCCAATGTCAGCTGTGCAGCCACATGAAAAAGACAAACCTCATACTCTGAAGCACACACCACTACTCAGGCTGCGTGCAGTTCCCTCAGTTGTTGTTGTTCAGTCGCCCAGTCGAGTCCGACTCTTTGCGACCCCATGGACCAGATCACGCCAGGCCTTCCTGTCTTCTGCTGTCCTCTGAAGTTTGCTCAACTTCATGTTCGTTGCATCGATGACACTGTCTATCCATCTCATCCTTTGCCGTCCCCGTCTTCTTTGACCTTCAATCTTTCCCAGCATCAGGGTCTTCTCCAGTGAGTGCTCCCTTCTCATTTGGTGGCCAAAGTATTTGAACTTCAGTTTCATTATCTGGCCTTCCAGTAGGCAGTCAGGGTTGATTTCTTTTAGGATTGACTGATTTGATCTTCTTGCAGTCCAAGGGACTCGCCGCTAAGGTAAGTTCCACGTGGCAACCCTACCTTCCAGGGAACAGTCAGGGTTGATTTCTTTTAGGATTGACTGATTTGATCTTCTTGCAGTACAAGGGAATGGGCTCCCTGTTCAGGCCCCAGCTTCATGCAACCAGCTCTCTAGCATTTTCCATATGCAGAAGTGCCCTGTGACTTCCGGCAAGCCTCTTGCCTTGCTGTGAAAGACCAAGGCTGCCGATTTACCCTGATGGACCATGCAGCAAGGCCCACACCCTTCAGTTCCATACAGTACTGAATCAAATGCACTACAGGGATCTACCAGTTTGGTGTCAGTTTAGTGTCGTGGTTAACTGCGCGGACTCTAATCTGAGAGAACCGGGTTTTAGTCCCCACTCCTCCACTTGCACCTGCTGATGTGACCTTGGGTCAGTCACAAGCTCTGGCACAGCTGTCCTTGAAAAGAGTAGTCTGTGTCAGAGTTCTCTCAGCCCCACCCACCTCACAGGGTGTCTGTTGTGGGGAGGGGCAGGGAAAGGAGTTTGTAAGCCGCTCTGAGACTCCAAGTGAAGGGCGGGGTATAAATCCAATCTCTTCTTCTTCTTCTTCTACCAATGACTCTGCAGCTTGACCTCCCACCTAAAGGATTCAAACTGCCTACCTGCCTGGATATACACCTTCACGGTGCTAGGTGCCAGCACCATTTGTATTGCCCACTCAGCCTCATCCCTCCATGCTGCAAAAGCTCCGGAGGCATCCCAATTGGGTGGAGGTTGGCTTCCGGGCCCAACTGCGAAAACCTCTCCATTTGTTTGCGAGATAGGGCATCAGATACATTTTTGTTGACCCCAGTACATGCTTAGCCAGGAGAAAAGATGTTAAACTGGAGACACCTCGGCATAAAGGCCCTTACTAAGAATGAGGGACGATGGAAGGAGAAAGCAGATTGAGGCTCTGTTTCAAAAGTATTCCATATTCACACAGACACATTTCTAGGATACATGTGCTATCATAAACTTTTTTTTTTTATTAATCTTTTGATATTATGAAACAACAACAAAAGTACATTAACTTCCAAACTTTTAAAGCACTTTAAATACAGAGTATTAGGTCATTAATATAATCTCATAGGAAAGTAGCTTGAGGAGTATTAACTAGTAAATGTTTGTGTTTCAACGATAGTCAGTTTTATAAACATATTGATAAACATATTGATAAACAACCAGTGATATTAATAATCGGTAGGCTGAGGAATAGAGTGTCTAGATGTATAGTAATTTGAGGTATATTTGCTTGTGTGGCTGGATGTCTTGTGCTGTTATCATCTCGAAGAAGGGCAGCCATTTTGAAGAGAAAGAGGTTCTTTGAGGAAATTGTTCAATGCTTTTGACATGGTCTGTAATTTTCTCGAGGATATAGAGGTCCCAGACTTTTGTGTTCTAGGATACATGTGTATATTCACAGCCCGCAACACCACATGCCTGCTTGTGCCACCCGAGTTGTTTTTAACTGTTTGTTAACCTAACTGGAAGTAAGCAAGGGAAAGAAAATAGCTTGGAAGCAACATTTGTGTTAGAGAATTAACGGGTGAGGGAGGAGTTAAGAACATCTCTCAGTCATCGATTCTCCCATATAAATGCATCTTACATTTACAGCACTTTGACAAATACAGATTTGGGAACACATTTGCCAAAGTAATGAGTAGTCATACATTCCACCACCACCCCCAGCAAACTCTTGTCTAGAACATTCTCTCTAGAACTTGCATGGTGTACTGGTTAAAGTATCAGACAAGGATCCAGGAGAACCAGTGTTGAAATCCCATTGTGCCATGGCAGCTGTCTGAGTAACCTTGGGCCAGTCGCTCCCTCTCAGCCTAGTCACAGGATTGTTATGAGGAGGAAAAAAATGGAAGAGGAGATAATAATGCTGTAATCTGCTTTGGATCCTCATTGGAAAGAAAGGTGGGGTAATCCCATTGTGCCATGGCAGCTGTCTGAGTAACCTTGGGCCAGTCGCTCCCTCTCAGCCTAGTCACAGGATTGTTATGAGGAGGAAAAAAATGGAAGAGGAGATAATAATGCTGTAATCTGCTTTGGATCCTCATTGGAAAGAAATGTGGGGTAATAATAATAATAATAATAATAATAATAATAATAATAATAATAATAATAATAATACTTTCCGTTTATTAATTAATAATAATAATA
>NW_015167613.1:229491-249135 GCF_001447785.1 Gekko japonicus
TCAGACAAGGATCCAGGAGAACCAGTGTTGAAATCCCATTGTGCCATGGCAGCTGTCTGAGTAACCTTGGGCCAGTCGCTCCCTCTCAGCCTAGTCACAGGATTGTTATGAGGAGGAAAAAAATGGAAGAGGAGATAATAATGCTGTAATCTGCTTTGGATCCTCATTGGAAAGAAATGTGGGGTAATAATAATAATAATAATAATAATAATAATAATAATAATAATAATAATAATAATAATAATAATAATAATAATAATAATAATAATAATAATAATAATAATAATAATAATAATAATACTTTCCGTTTATTAATCACTTTCACCAGTGGGCTCAAAGCGATGTACAGTTATTCAATGTAGACAAGGGACTAACAATGTTTGTAGGGGATAGAGAAGACAACATATATTCATTTCTTTTTTAATTGCACACACCGTCACTGCCCGATATAGATTTCTTCTGGCTTGGCTCCATCGTTTTCCACACGGCTGCATGTTGGCCAGGCTTCAGGACCCATATGTAAATTGCCACACTGCCACCGTCTGGCTGGAACATCCATTGCAGGGATTCTTTTGTAGCCATGAAGCTGTTTCGCCTTACAAGCTTTGACCAGGATGTCTGACCGTCAGCTAACGCCCTCCCACAAGGGAGATTGGCGTGCCCAACCTCTCTAAGGAGTGGTTCCCATTTTATCTACTCACCGAAGCTTTCAAATTGCTGGGTGGACAATGAGCTGGGGACAACAAGCTGGCTGCTCGCACCAGCGTGGGGCTTGAACTAACACAGTTCAGATATTAAGACATTGGGATATACCCACTGTGCCACCGCTCCCCTGCATGGAAGTCTTGAAAACAAACAAACTCCACAATCCCTGGCAGGGATAGGGGGAGGATCAAATTCTATCAGCTAACAGAGGATTCCTGTAAATTGGCTGTCACCGATTAGAGTTAAGGTGGCATGTACTGGAATTAAACACTTAGAACTCACCAAAAGAAAGATCCACTTTGGAAAGTTAAGAATCTAAGCTTCGTAATCAGGGTTTCCCCCCCTCAGATACACAATAAATTTAGATGGGATAAATAAGGGATTTGGAAGACCTATTGTCTTAACTCCTCAATCCCATAATCCTCACTCCTAAAGAAAAAGGTTAGGAACTATCGGCAGTATGCCAAACACAAACAATATTGCATGTGCCTCCCAGCACACATACACTTTATCAGAAGACTTCTGTTAAACTCTTTGTGCTTATCACTGAACCAATTTATAAACTGAAAAGGCCATGAACTTAATCATCAAATGGGGTTATCGTTCAACAACATGAGGTGATACCGTACTTCAACTTGCTCTCCAATATTGTTAGGGAAGGAAAGGATTCTCACAACCTGAATTTATATTTTCTTGGATACTGAAGTTCTTGGAGGACAGGGTGTTCCTCTTGGACCTAATCTTCTCTTTGCACAAATCCTTGTATACCCAGTGTGACAGAAGCATGAACCCTGGGCTTCTGTAAGCACTTCCCCTTTCCTCATGAACCCGGTATCTATACATGGGCTGAAATCGTAATCTGAATATTCAGGGGAACCCAGACTAAGACCTAAAATCTGAGTCAGATATTATCCCCTCATTGAGAGTGATGGATGGGGATGGGGATGGTAGGACAAAAGTGCGCAGAAGCCTATGCTTTGTTTCCCTCTTATACCAGATTCAGACGTACTCAAGGGCTGTGGTCACACACACTAAAATAATCCAATTTCAATACACTTTCCAACTGGATTTAGCTGTTTGAACTGGCAGAAGACAGCCAGTTCCACTGTGGGCCTGATAGGAGCCCTCTGGGGGCCTGATCTGGCCCCTGGGCCACATGTTTGACACCCCTGGGCTAAAGGAATAGTAATATGGGTCCATCAGAAGCTCATTAGACAGGGAGAGATTGCAAGTGGAGGAAAGAAATCCATGGAAATTGGGGACCACTTTTGCTCAAGTAGAGGTGCCTTCCACTGACAAAAGGAAGACATTCAGGTTCTTGTGATTCCTCTCTGATGTTGTTTTAATGCAATATTGAGCCATCAAACTATTGTTAACATGTGTGCTGCCCATTTTTTCCCTCAACTAGTAGAGGTGAAAAGCGCCATCAAGTTGCAGTCAACTGATGGTGACCCCATAGGGTTTTCAAGGAAAGAAAGGTTCACATATGGTTTGCCATTGTGTGATTCTGTGTCACAACCCTAGGTTTCCTTGTCTAGGTTTCCTGCAAATACTAACTAGGGCCAATTTTGCTTAGCTTCCAAGATCTGATGAGATCAGGCTAGCCAAGGCCATGTAGGTAAACTGAGCTACCTACAAAAGATCCATGGAACGTTGTAGTCCAAGTTTTTGGATTCAGTTTTTAATCAAGCAAAACTCTCTTCCATTGGAGCTTTGATGGATTAATGCCTTCATGATGAAAGACATCCTGAATTCTCCATTTTGTTATCTAAAATAGTCAATGTCTATACAAACCAACAGTTACACAGTAGTAGAGTTGCCAATCCCCAGTTGGGGGCAGAGGATTCCCTCAGTTTGGTGCTCCTCCCCGCACTTCAGGGCTATCAGAAAGCAGGGGGGGGAATAGCTGCTGGGCTCTCCATTGTACCCTATGGAGACCAGTCCCCATAGGGTATAATGGAGAATCAATCTTTGGGTAACTGGGGCTGGGGGGGATGTTCTTTTTAATTAGAGGCACCACATTTTCAGCATTGCTGCTGGTGCCTCTCCTCAATCACACTGCCAGGTTTCAAAAAGATTGGACCATGGGGCCCAATTCTATGAGCCCCAAAAGAAGGTGCCCCCCATGCTCCATTATTTCCAATGGAGGGAAAGCATATAAAAGGAATGTGGTACCTCTAAATGTTATGGCAGCTCACTTGGAACTCGCTTCAGAGTTTTCTCTCCTGGAGCCTCCGTCCCCTCTCCCAGAGCCTCCTGGTAAGTCCCCCACCCACTTGTCGGCATCACCTGGCAATCCTACACAGTAGCAAAGTTTCAAAATCAGTACCGAGTAATAAATATGAAGTTCAAACTAATAGTTTCAACACAAACAAATACTTTCAAGTATTCATGGAAATTATTAAAAATGGAGTAATAGATCTGAGTATTCATGTATTTTGTTGGATTGATATTTTGATTATTTATTAACTGCTAAAACCATAGGCCATAACAACCCCAGAACCATAGCACCTCATAAATATTCCAGTTTCATAATAATCACTATACAAGACCTTCTTGGCAGGGAATTGCGCTTTTTCCCCCCCCCCCCCAAGAATTGGATCTGACTTCAGTCGCTATTAAAGAAAGCATGGCTACTTTAAGCATAACAACTCTGTTTCACTTAATAGTCATTCTTATCCTGGCATGCCAAACAGCTGTAGCCAATTTCTTCCATCCGAATCTGAGCACAGAGGACATCGTGGAGGGGGTCTTTCTCAATTACTATCCTGGCTTCAGAACAAAGTTTGAGTCCAGTGGCACCTTTAAGACCAACACATTTATTCAAGGTATAAGCTTTTGAGTGCACGTGCTTCTTCAGATACCTCCTTTCAATACTGATTCTTCTTACCTCAATGCTAACTCTCCACAGTACTAGATTACAAATTACAGCAATCTCACCATTTTCCGAGAGCAATATGATGATACAATGAGTTGGCCACCAATTCCATGTGGATTCCTCTTAATCCGGAGGGGATTTTTTTATTATTATTATTTTCAAACTACAAAAAACTATTACAGAAAAAGGGAAGGGGGACTACAAAAATGGGACAAAGTATAGAAACCCACTACTGACTAAAAGCCCAAGAGAGGAGATCCTCACTAGCTTCATTACATCAAATCTTCACTTCATTTAGATCATTATAAACTGAGTCAGACATTTAAGTACTTTTTCCTTTTCATTAGCTCTTAAAACTTAACTGTCTAAGAACAGTACCCCCAATCATCCCCATTCACAGTTCTCAAAGGCACAATTCAGAGTCTTTCAGCCTTTACTTCTCTTTTCCTCGTCTCTTCCGCAGCTTATAAGGACTTTTTGGCGTGGCTGCCCCTTGCCTGCTCACCCCCTCCTTCGGCTGGAGCGCAGCTTCACCCCCGGGAAGTCCGGAAGGTGAGTCTGCTAGCGTGCCACCATAAACCAGAAGTCACATCAGCCTTTTTTTGATTGTCCCTGTTAACCCTTAAAATACCAGGAACTGAACCCCTAAATGAGTTCTAGGTCACCTGTCAGAAAATACTCTTCCTTCTTGAGAACAAGCTTTAGTGAGAGATATCCCCTTGTATACACATAGCTCCCCTAAAGTGTCTTTTAGGGTCCCTTGACTGATAACATGAAGATTCAACAGACATATAGGGAATATATTTACCATAGGCCAAACATCGTCGTCATGAATCAATCATCATCTTCATCAGTTTGGTGTGTCTGTAGACCAGACATGTGTCTCTATGGGTAGTGTGAACAAATAGCAAGGGAGTTTAATTGCATAAGGAGATTGTAGTTTGTGACTTTTGATATTTCAGGTTATGCTTTGGGAGGGGGGATTACTCCACACAGCCTGTAACAATCTTTTGGATTTATTTGATTTTTTAAAACCCTGGGTGACAAACCCCTCAGCAATCTCCTCTATGTTCCCTAGTTCCCTAACTCCCCAACTTGACTTGACTTAGTTCAGAGTACTTTAATAATTAAATTCTCAGACCAATATTAATACAAGTGAGAGTTTCCCTTTGGAAGACAGAATGCTTTGTTTCTGTTAAGAATCAAAAGCAAATGTTTTTATGTCTCATTCATACATGTGTCGCCCTCTCGTAAACCTGCTATGTTTGCACCTCAGTTGCTCTCACCTCTGACCTTCTTCAGTGTCAACAGTATTCCTGGGATCCTTGCCCAGAGTTACTACAAACAGAAAAAGTTTTAGTCAGGTCACATGCAGAGCAGACACTGAGACAAAGGCCCAGAATCACTAGCAACCAAATCAGCATGTTTCAAATGAACGGAAAAATTCCTTTACTGGGCCTGATACATAATTTTAGATCTGGCAGCTTTCTGGGCCTCGTCGATCTGTTACATACCTTGGGCTTGCTGGAAATCCATAGGTCTAACAATCCTACAGTCTTTGAATCGGATGATGGAAAGGTTTTATGTATCACCTAGGCAGACAAGAGATACATATAATGATGGTCCATTGTATATGTATTGATCATCCCTTATGGTGACTGAGAATAATATTGCAATTTTATGCACAGTTCAAAGGTACAGATTGGAGCCATAAATTGAGGAATTTCACATTACCCTTTTTAACCCGTTTTGAAGCCGTTTTTGATCTGTCATGGAGTAAACCGGTATAGGGCTGCCATTTCACACATGGCTTTCTCCTTCCGGTAAAGAGCTGGATCTGAAGCGGTTTGCCATTTGAGACTGTACTGCTTTTTCTCGCTTTTTCTCCACTGTTTTTCACCCACGCGGGTGATCTCTAGCTTTTTTTAAAACGTTTGCTTTAGAGCGCTATAGTCCTATAACACAACACTCCAGGCATTCCAATGGGGTTGATATAATGCTGTTACGTTATAGCATTATACCATTACAGCGCTATAGCGCTATAAAGCAAACGTTTTTTAAAAAGCTGGAGATCGCCTGCGCGGGCAAAAAATGGCGGGAAAAAGTGCATCGGAACTGGGAGAGGAAAATGAAGACTACTTGGAAGCGGTTGACAGGTAAAACGCTTCAGCCCCATTTCCTAAATGGGACAGAAGTGTTTGTGTGTGAAATTACAAATATATTCCGATAGGGAACCGGTTCTAAAACTGTTCTGTCTGAAATGACAGACCAGAAATCGTTTGGGAACCATTCCTCTTCTGGATTATATTGTCTGTCTGAAATTCCTCATTGATTCATACAGCTACAGTTTGCCAGGATTCATTTCCCAGTGTTCTAGCTCCAAGTGTGCAGAATTGTCCAAGGATGATCAAGAATTAAGTGTACCTGTAAACTGTTAAAGGTTGTCGGAGAGCTTCAAATAATGTGAACAGTCATTTTCTCTTAGAAATCAAGAGGTCTGTCAGGCACTGAGTTTGCCGTCGCAATTTTATGGTTGCTTCAAAAACTAATGGAAAGTCCTGGGTGGACCATGACAACTTTAACAAAGATCATCCTGGCTCACCAATCAAAGGCAACACCCTCTTCTTTCAACTCCCCTGCCTCACACACATATGCATTCTCTATGTTTCTTTGACAGATTTCAAGTTCTTACAAAGTATATTGAGCTACCCCTAGATCTTATTCTTAAATAGACATAGAACTGGGGGAAGGAAGCTGAAGCCATTTCCCTGGCACGGCACCCAACGACAAGCACCCTTTAATTCAGGCACCCCACCCCAAACACACACCCTTTTGCTTGTGCCCCCTTCATGAGCCCTCCCCACATCCACGCGCAATAACTCTGAACCCCTATTCCAAAGAGCTGGGGGGAGGGAGGGGGAGAGCATGCATACGCAGTTGTAGGGGGGAGGGGTGGCACACGGGGGCACCAGAAGGGATCCTGCCTAGGGTGCAAAATAATCTGGGGCCAGCTCTGATTCAGAGGATTAATGCCTCTGAATGTTGAGGTTCCCCTCAGTCACCATAGCTAGCAGCCTTTGATAGACTTGTCCTCCATGGATCTATCTAATCCCCCTTTAAAGCTGTTTATTCCTGTGGCCATCATTACATCCACTGGCAGCAAATTCCACATTTTAATCATTCTCTGTGGAAAGTAGGGTTTCCTTTTGTAGTAGTATTTCCATCCTGAACCTACTCCCCTTAGATTTCATGGGATGCCCTCAGGTCTAGTATTCTGGGAGAAGGAGAAAAAATTATCTTTGTCAATTCTCTCCATTCCATGCATAATTTTTATAAACCTCTATCATGACCCCCCCCAAGTCATCCCTTTTCTAAACTGAAAGGAATTGCTCTTATTTACCTCCCAATCCTAAATAGGTCCAGTCAGAAATAAGTCTTCTGAATTCATTCAGACTTAAGGCTGCGATCATACGCTCCTTTAGATCTGGCATAGGCGTGAATGCCTGATGGATCTAAAGGGAGCGATCAGACAGCAACACCTGGGAAGCATCCTGCAGTCATTGGCAACCCGTGCTCCTCCGCCACGGAAGCGGAGTTAAAATACACTGGGGAACGTCCGGTGTTATCTGGATAATGTGATCCACGGGTGTACTTTCCCCTGTCTGATTGCTCAAGGATACTCTCATGCTGTCAGGATGGTCTGATCAGGCCATTCTGACTCCATGCCGTGTCCCCCTCCCCTTTGCAGTATGTGCACCATTGCATACTCCATAGGGGGCCCTCAGTGTGGAGATGCGATTCCTCGTTTATGCGCAAGGGAAACAAATGGGGGGGAGAGACTCATCCACAGTTGCATTTGATCACACAGTGATGGGCTGCGCCCCCAGCTTCAAAGGGCTGTATGATCTGGCAACTGTGTGTCAAATTCCTCCAGAGGGAATAGCCTCACTTACCCTCCGCTTCAACTGGCACGTGTGACCACAGCCTTAAGGGTGCTAAGGGTTGCTTTATTTCCTGTAGCATATTTTAAACAGATATTCAAATTCTAGATTTTATTACATACAATTCATGAAAACAATTCATAGCAAAGGTTCTCCACCATGATGCAACTTATTTGTAAGTCATATTACACACTGCAAAGCTGCAGTGCATGCAATGAGTTTTTGGTGACAATGACTGTACCATTCCTTTAATGTTGGCACATGTATTATGTCTGTAATCTATTGGGCTGGATCCAGCTATCTTTTTTCCCCATCTCACCCAACTCTCCTCCGTATTACAGCCCCTGTGCTACATGGCTTTTGTCCATATAGGTCCCGTGATCCCCATCATAGCCCTTTTAAGGTGGTCAAAAGGAAACTCTCCTGCCTTTTAACCAGGTGAAAAGTGACTTGGATTCAACCCACCATATGAACATAGTTAAGAGAAAATGGTTAATAGAAAAAGAAAGCTCCCTTATACATATCTATCAAAGTCAGTATTGTCCGACTCTGACTCCAGAATCTCAAGTGGAGGTCTTCCATATAACCTTCAACCTGATGTTTTTAACTGGAGATGCCAGGGGAGATGCTAATTTTTCTTAAGGGCTGTGATTATGTGTGTTATAGCTTTGGAATTACTCTCTGTTCATAGCAAAGGTTTTCCACCATGATGTCAGCAGAAGCGATGATTGGTGGACACTCTTCATGTTTGAAAGTAACTGAGCCCATTGGGGAGGGCGGGATTAAATGCGAAAAATAAATAAATAAAATAAACTGTATAAGAGTAACAACTATGTTTTAAGCATTGTAAAACCTCCATTCTTTGGCTCCAGTCACACGGGTTTTTACTTTCTCCTATAGATTGGAGACTCTCCCTCCGCAATTTCTGTTGTAGTTTTATAGAAATGCAAATAAAAAGTTCCCCTTCGGGGGGCCAAAAAACCGAACAAAAAACTGGAGATGCCAGGAATGAAACCTGTGTGCTCGCTTCGGCAGCAAAAAAGGGAGCGGTGGTGCAGGCAGTTAAATGCCTGCGTTAACAACCAAAGAGCAGCCACTATGGCTGTTCGAATACCACCATGGCCGGAGTGAGCTCCTGGCCTTTATCCCAGCTCCCGCCAACCCAGCGGGTCGAAAGCCAATTAACAACTACGGCGAGTAGACGAATGGGTACCTGCCCTTAGATGGGCAGGGGGCACCCACCTCTGACGATAAAAGTGGCATGGTGGTTGTGCAGACGGCAGTGTGAGGATGATGATGCGGACCGGAAACTAGTACCTCCGAGGTACTAGTTTTTTGCCGTGTGTATTCGGCAGGAAGCCTCAGGTGACCCACGGGAGCACTACGCTTCCCAGATGTGCCAGTGAGATTGCGCCCGGAAAATCCACCTATCTTCCGTCTCTGTAGCATGGCTAATGTTCCGTGTGACCGCAGCCTTAGGTTCTTTTTACTTTCTCCTATAGATTGTAGACTCTCCCTCCCCAATTTCTGTTGTAGTTTTATAGAAATGCAAATTAAAAATTCCCCTTCGGGGGGCCAAAAAAAACCCAAACAAACCTGGAGATGCCAGGGATAAAACCTGTGTGCTCCCTTCAGCAGCACATATGCTAAAAAAGAAAAAAGGATGAAACCTGAGACCTTCTGCATGCAAAGTAGATGCTCTGCTACTGAGCCATGGCCTCACCACCAAGTTTCATGAGTACCTCAGAGTGTACGCTGAAGCTATGTGACTGAAGTTGCCATCAAATTTTCACTGACACTGACATTTAAGATAAATTTAGGTCCTCCTTCCCTGGCAAAACATCTGGGGATTGTCAAGGCAAGTCAACATTTTTAACAATTAGGGTTTCCCCCCCCTTCTGTTATAATTTCTTATGACAGTTCTCCACATTTCAAAGTGTCACAAGGATTCACTTGAGAGGAACATCAAAGCCAGGGGGGAAACAAAATGTTTCAGTGAGGGTCTGGGTGGGGGGATAGATAAAAATTGCAAATGTTTTAAGGCTTCTCACATATCCATCATAGATCTGATATCCCTAATCTATCTAATATTCACAGATACTGCTTCCGTTTGCCTACTTTCGCCACTTTGTATCTTACCACTAATTATCGATGACATCTAACAAATATGTTATCAGTCTGAACAAACTGGCGTGATTCCTCCTCTTAATAAGATTCTTGTGTTCCACTGAAATCTGTCTCTTTGCAAGGCAGCAGGGCTGCAGTAGTTCATCATACCACAGGATTTGCAATTATACAGGTACACCGAATACGGAGGCTATTGTGGCTAGCTGGTGTGATGCATTGGTTAAAGTGTTGAATTTGGAGCTGGAAGACCCAAGTTCAGATCCATTCTCTGCCATGAAGCTTGATGGGTGTCCTTGGGCCAGTCACACCCTCTAAGCCTAATGTAACTCAAAGGGGCTGAATTCAGACTGGCAGTTTGCCCCGAGATAGGCACGTGCCAGAAACGTTTCACAAACAGACTAAAGTTCACACAGGCACGTCTGTCAGGCGTTCCCCAGCGGTACTCAGCCCATCTTTTAGCACTTGCCTCCCGAGTTTAAAAAGTACCTGCACCAACAAAGTGCGAACGCTGAAAGCCGCAATTTGGATTACCAAAAAAAAAACAAAAAAACCCCCGCACCTTACAGCTGTACCTCCACCAGGGACGGGCCAACAGTGTGAACTTGTGCCTCCTCCCGGTATACTCCTACATCAGTCGGTACAGTGTGACCGGCAGAACCCAGAACAGTTTGTGCCGGATCTTTTTGCCACGACTCCCTCGCGCTTCAAACTACCAGTCTGTCCTCGGCCAGGGTTGTTATGAAGGTTAAATGGAGGAGCTGCCGTGGGCTCTTTGGAAGAAGGCATATGAATGGACTAGACAAACAGAGAGATCAATATGTTCTGTAAGTTCCTGCCTAGGAATTACGATCACAGGCAGATGTCATCCTGACAGTCCCACCAAAGAAACTTGTCTGGTGGGTGCCACGAGAGATGGCCTTTTGGGTGGCGAGCCCCACAATTATGGAACAACCCCCCCCCCTGGAAGTGCACCTGCCCCCTTCATTTTCAGTCTTTAGGAGGCAGCTGAAGATGGTTTTTATTTATTTATTTATTTGATTTATACCCCGCCCTCCCTTCTGAAGCAGGCTCAGGGCGGCTTACATAAAAAAGTTAAAACACATAAAAGAGAGCAATTATAGAATCAATCATAAAGTGCTAGTGACCGTAATAATATTGCATAGCGATGGTGGAAACATAATAGCCGATTAGTCATAGTGGAATACAGTTAGTGTTGATGTTCAGCTGTTATCTTAATCCGTTTACGCTGGGGGGCACAGGCTGCCGATGGTAGTTTCAGGGGGACAGGGCCTTGGCCACTGTTCAGTTATTAGGCCTTAATTAAAGGCCTGGTGAAAGAGCTCCATCTTCCAGGCCCTTCAGAACTGTAGAAAGTCCCACAGGGCATTAATGTCTTCTGGGAGCTGGTTCCACCAGCGTGGAGCCGTCACTGAAAAGGCCCTGGCCCTGGTTGTGGCCAGCCTGGTATCTTTGGGACCAGGGAGGACCAAATGATTTTGAGACCCTGAACGTAGTGCTCTGTGGGGAAAGGTGGTCCCTCAGGTATCTAGGCCCCTGACCATAAAGGGCTTTAAAGGTAAGAACCAGCACCTTGAAGCAAATTCGGTACACTATAGGCATCCAGTACAGTGCTTTCAGCACAGGCTGGATGTGTTCCCGCATGGGGAGACCCAACAGAATCCTGGCTGCAGGATTTTGCACCAGCTGTAGCTTCTGGATTTGGAACAAGGGCAGCCCCATGCAGAGAACATTACAGTAGTCTAACCTCAAGGTGACCATTGCATGGATCACTGTTGCCAAGTCGCTGTGTTCAAGGAAGGGAACCAACTGCCTAATCAGCTGAAGATGATAAAAGGCTGCCTTGGCTGTGGCTGCTACCTGGGCCTCCATTGTTAAGGAGGCATCCAGGAGCACTCCCAAGCTCCCAACCTCTAGCGCTGGAACCAACGGAGCCCCATTGAAGGTCGGGAGTGGGATCCCTAACCTTGGGCCACCTCGGCTCAGGCACAGGATCTTTGTCTTCGTTGGATTCAATTTAGGACAGCATTTGATTAATTTAGGCCCTGGTCACATGGAGAATTTGCCACGCGAAAAGCATGAATGCTGGGTGGATTTTCGAGGCGCGATCACACCGCAACATCTGGCAGCGTAGGACACCCATGGCCAACCTGTGGTGTGCCGCCGAAGATGTGCAGTTAAAAAGTACCTGCAAAGATCTACCAGCAAATGGTTTGCCACAGGCTGCAGAGGGACTCGTTTGGTGTGATCGCATCTGCACACGCCTATTCCCTCCAGCCGTCCTCTTTGCAGCACGCACCGAAGGACAAAACCCCGGTGTGCCGCCGTCGCATCTGATTGCATAATGGCAGATCAGAATGTGATAGCACAAATAGCCACGCTCCCCCACACCCGCATTTTCCGGCACGTTTGGCCGGGGCCTTAGTTTGGCTGTCTTAAACTTTGATTTTAAATTGTGGTATTTTTGTGTGTTTTGATTTGTTTACATTGTAAGCAACGTTGAGTTCTGTATGGTAGAAAGGCACCTAATAAATGTTTTAAATAGATGATAGACAGATATTTTTATTCATTCATTCATTTATTTCAGCTTGTATTCCGCCCTCCCCGTAAGCGGGCTCAGAGCAGATGACAATGGTGAATCCATAATAGGAGTTAAAACATTTCACAACAGATATTTCACAATAAATAGTTAGAACAATTAAAAACAAAGCTATCAGGTAAAGACAGGTAGCACTGCAGTTTAGCATAATAGATGGATACAGAGATGATGGATGGACAGTCAGACAGATGGACAGAGGTACATGCTACCAACACTCCCTCTAAGCTGTAGAGACTTGTGAGCAAAAACTCTACTTTGTGAGCTACTGGCATTAAAGTTGCGAGCAAACAATTTGGTTGCTGAGCTAAGACAAAAATCTATGAGCTGGAGGCTAAAAAAACTGTGAGCTAGCTCACACTAATTCAGCTTAGAGGGAACACTGCATGTTACCCAAAACATATGGCTGCCACATCACAATATTGTGCTCCTACAAGCAGCAGTCAGTGATGTGGACCAAGGTGGGAAAACACACATCCTCCCATCGCTGCACAAAGTAAAATACATTAAACATTGTAAAGGAGAGAGAAGGACAGACACATGATTGTCATTTATGGAAGCCACCCTGTCACTCAGGTAACATGTCATTACAGCTAGAAGTATAAATTCTTGCATGTGAAGTTCTTTCCTGCTTTTTCATTTTCATTTTCTTTTTTTCTTTTCTTTTCTTTTTTTTTTTACAATTCACCTTGCAGTCAGCAGTTAACCCTGAGTGAAGCCAATGAGAAATGAAAGCAATAGGACTCAGTCGGGCAAGCAGTTCCCAAATCCCAGGCAGATAAATCTTCTTAAATGACAAAATAAGGGGCTATTTTGGGTGGGGGGAGGAGAGAACCTCACCTTCCCAAAGCATGTGGGGGAGCACATTTTCCATGCTGGCTTTTCTCTCATGTGAACAGCAGACTTGATTTGGGCAGGCGAGTGCCATCAGTCTGACAGCTCATAAATTTTCGCCACCTTGCAAAGAAACTTGATGGAACACAGCCCTGTCTGCAGGCTTACACACAGTGACATCCTATTATATACTTCACTCCTAGACAGGCTTTGTTCCCATCACTTTAGCACATCCTGCCATGTCAGCTGCTTTGTAAAATCAAGGAAACAGCAACATCTACTTTCCCTTTTTCTTTTCTTTTTTTAGGCTAGGATGGCTCTTCTATGTTGCGATGTGTGTTGATCACTATTTTAAGGAACAAAAAGTGGCATTTTTGCTCTGGAGATACTTCTTGACAAATTAATGGAGAGATGCCGTCTATATGCTGCTGTGCTTTTCAGTTACTTAGACTCTAATGATACACATAATGATACACATGCCCTTTGAATGGGTAGAGTTGAAAGCCCAGGTAAACCAAATATTAAAAATGGTGCACAACAGGCAGGGTGTGCAGAGAGTAACAAAACTCTTTATGCTAAATCTGACACATGTCAAACACATGGTACTATCAAGTCCTTATCTCTCATTATATATAATTGTGTTTTGGAGTGGCACTTTGCAGCTCTCCCATTGGCCCATCAGCCACCACGCGAGAGTACTCACATTCCATTGGCCGGGTGCTGGGTTTGCTCCTCTTCCCCGCCCACTCCCCCTTCAGCCACTGTGCCCTGTCAGAATTACTGGCAAACAGCTTTCTCTCTTGACGAGGATGCTTCTCCTGCTTGCCTCCTGTGCAGGATTAACTTTCCCCTCAGTGGCTGTTGGTAGGTATAATGAAATGGCAGTTACCTGTGTTTGAAAGATGGCTGCCATCTGTGGTTGTTTGGTTAAGAAGTTCCCCCATAAGGTTTAATTGAGCTGTAGTTCCAGAGAGGGGCCTGTAGGAGTATCACTCACTGGGTCAAATGGGGGTTCCTCATCTGCTGGCCTACAATTCCCAGCTGCCCCAAGGCTAACAAGTGTGGGAAAAGAGGGCCTGTCCCAGGGAGCGAGGCAGCATTAATGTAGATTCCAGACCATCCAGTGAGGAAGCAGTCTTCATCCTACAAGAGGTGAGGAAAGGCTCCTGCTGCCTGTGCTGACCAGGCCATAAGCCAGAGACATGGGGGAACCCTGGGAGGCAGCAGAAATTCAGCCACTCCACAGTCAACTGGACTAGGGAATGAATTGAAGTTTCCCTGCTCTCTTGGGCAAGAGAGAGAGGCCAAAATACAGGTGAGCCCACAACCTCCAGAGGTAGAGACTATTGTGTGTAGGGATATCCCTAAATGGGGAATTATTTTAGAGAAGAAGCTGCTTTATTCTGTTGCAGCAAAAAATATGATACTTGTGGATTTTTAAAGATGACCAAGTTTTTATTCTAGCTTAATCTTTCATGAACTAGATAGAGCCCATTTTGTCCCCAAAACATTGTTCTGATACTTGATTAGAATATAGAGGAATCATCATTTAAAGTCATAATTTTGATTAATGAGCCGTAGACATTGCAGAGAGTCACTCAATGTATCAGGGAATAATTTCTTTATTATAAAGTTGTTTAGTACATTCATCCATCTTTTTAAAGGTACCCTACTAGGGCCAGAATACATCAATATGCAGAAGAATCTTTCCCCAGTAAAAATGCTCTTATGTTCCAGCATCAAAGCTGCACTGATGCTTTCCCTATAGAAACCCAGAATGTGTTTATGCACCTTGTTGTTAATGTATACATAAATTTGTTTGAATGATTTCATTATTTCAAGGTCCAAGGGTGAAAATGAAGAAAACAGGGTTGCTACATTTCGAGTGTAAGACCACACTTGCTCTAAATTACTGAAAAATGTGGGCGTGTCTGCAGGACAATGTGATTATTATTTTCAAAAGATAGTTAAACAGCTTCAGACCTGGACTTGGATCAGGATTCTACTAACATGATGCTGGAGTTCTGTGATTGTAACTCCAACTGTGTTATTGGGTCTTAAAAAAAACAACTATGAAGGAGAAGGCCATATAGATAGTGGTCAAACTGGATCTCCACAGAGGCACACAATTATAGAGAAAAAAATGTAAAGAGTGGAAGCAAAAGACTATGAAGTGCAAATAGTACACTCTGTGACAATTTCTATGTAAAACTTAAATATGGGCACCAATTATCTCTGCTGTGATTGGTCGCTATGTGCTTATTTTGGTTGTGTTTGATTTTCAAATAGAAACCTCACAGCCTGTTCTTGCACCTCATGGTCTTTTGCAAGCTAGGCAGTTCTCTCACTACACTTGCACTAGGTGGCCTCAGTTAGGGTGTTGGGCAAGGAGCTGGGAAATGCAGGACAAATCCCCTTTCAGCCATGAAGGGGAGCGGTGGCGCAGGCTATACAACGCCTGCAGTAACATCTATAGTGAACAGCCATAATGGCTGTTTGAATCCCCACCACGGCCGGAGTGAGCTCCCGGCCCCTAGTCCCAGCTCCCGCCAACCCAGTGGGCCGAAAGCTGTTAACAGCTGTGCGAGTAGGCGAATGGATACCTACCCTTAGAAGGGTAGGGGGCACCTGCCTCTGATGAGGAGCGTGGAGGTGGCACAGATGGTGCAGTCGGCGCTGGCGGTGGCGAAATTACCGGTGGCAAAATGGCGGCGACGGAACATCTGGCTGCCGAGATTAACAGCAACGCAGCACGAACCGAGCGATCCCTGGCAGTGACTGGATCATCCTGCAGCCAAAGCAGCGGTGGCGGAAGGCGAGAGACTGGGGGCGTCAGATGACGCACGGCGCCGGACGAGGCAGAGCCTGATCGGACAGAGCCTTGGTCCAGGAAGCAGGCGTGGAGTCGGGCGCCTGCGCAGTCCCTCGCTGGAAAAAGAAGAAGTGCCAGGAAGGATCGCCGAGGAAAGAAATGGCCACACCGGAGAACAACACTGAAGCCCTCCAACTAAGGGTGCTGGTAGGCTTCCCACCTTTATCATGTGTGGCCCAAGTTAGGGAGAGAAGGGTTACTAGAACCACTACAGTGTAAACAGCCCAGAGACCCCTAGGGGTTAGGGCGGTATAGTAAATCGAAAGCTAAATAAAATAAATAAATAAATAAACTGCTCTCCATATGGCAGAGATCAGTTCCCCTGGAGAAAATGGTGGACTCTGTGTCCTTATACCCTGCTGAGATGCCCCCCCCCCCTCCTGGGGAATCATTGTTACCAATCTCCAGAATTACAACTGTTCTCCAGGAGGAAGAGCAGAAGTTAACTGCAGTCAGAGGGGCAAATAATGGTAGTCTGGTGGTTAGCTGGGAAGGGGGGGGGTTGCCAACTCCAGGTGGAAAATTCCTGGATATTTGAGGGATGGAACCTGGAGAGGGTGAGGTTTGAGGAGGCGTGGCACCTCAGAGAGATACAATGCCATAGACTCTACCCTTCCAACTAGCTATTCCCTCCTGGGGAACCACTGTTGCCAATCTCCAGGTGAGGGGTGGAGATCACTCAGAATTACAAGTGATCTCCAGGAGGGAGCAGGGAGGAGATGGAAAGCTGAAATCATAGGGCCAGATAATGGCAGGTTGATGCTTGGCTGGGAAGGAGATTGGGTTGCTAACTCCAGGCTGGGAAATTCCTGGAGATTTGAGGGGTGGAGCCTGAAGATGGTGAGGTTTGAGGAGGGGTGGGACCTCAGACAGGTACAATGCCATAGGCTCCACCCTCCAAACTAGCCATTTTCTCCTGGGGAATCATTGTTACCAATCTCCAGGTGAGAGGTGGTGATCACTCAGAATTACAACTGTTCTCCAGGAGGAAGAGCAGACGTTAGCTGCAGTCAGAGGGGCAAATAATGGTAGGCTGATGGTTAGCTGGGAAGGGGGTGGGGTTGCCAACTCCAGGTTGGGGAATTCCAGGGTGGAGCCTGGAAAGGGTGGGGTTTGAGGAGGTCACCACAACAAATTGAAACTGAGTGCCCAAGGCCTTGGAACTCTCCCAGAGTCTCTTTCTAGAGCTCGTTGTAATTATTTCCACAACGAGCCTTATTCCTAGTTACTCAGATAACTGCAATTTGTGTGAAATTAATTTTAAGTAAAGTGAAGGCCAATGACATTTAGTTAAATGGTTTCTATAGCGATTTACTTAATTTATATTCTGCCACAGTGGCTTACCTTGCTCCCCTGTCGACAATTTTATCCTCCACCATTGTCAGAAGAATGTTGTTAGCATTTTATCCTAATACCATTGTTAGCAAAATGGATCCAGAATCCAGCTTATTTTTAAAAGGCTTTGAAGCCTGATTGATCTTGGGCATTCTTTACTGAAGTTCTAAAATAAATACGCCTTGCTGTAATGTCTTTGGTATTAACTTCTGTTAGGCAATGTATTCATAACCATTGCCTCTGGTTAACAACCATGGTATGCATCCAGTGTTAACTGATTTCTGTGCATACAGTAAAATATGACTATCTTTCTAAGGGCCGATTCACACACTACAAAGTCCTTGTGGACCCCACAATTACTTTGGATCCCACTCTTTACATCACACTGAGAGCTCTGTGTTTTCCAGGTAGGTATGGCCCCAATTAAATCAGAGCCACTGTATGAATGGAGAAAACACATTAGCCTTCCCCCCCACATTACTTGTCAGCTGGAAATGGCTCCATGGGGCCATTTTTTGCTCTGTAGGGACATGTAAGTCTAATGATGGCTTTGTGTCATTTCCAAAGGGAACAAATAGTGCACCATCAAGGTCATTTCAGGTCAGGGACGCTGAAGCATTTTCTGCATGTGTGCCATGACCTTGATCTGGCTTGGGCCTGTGTGCTTGGAAATCAGAGCTCCCTGCACAGTGTTGTCCAGATTTTCTTGTAGCAGCCCAAAGGGCTTTGTATGAATCAACCCTCTCTCACATTTTCATTCTGCCTTTCCTTGAAGGATCACAGGACAGTGTATGTGATCATTCTGTATTTAATTCTATGGAAATGGCTACACAACCCAATTTAAAATACCACTGGTTTTCTCCTTGTAATCCTTCATTGCCTACTGGTGTATGTAGCCAAGTTGTGATGGACTGTGCTTTAAAAGCTCATAAGTGCTGTATAAACATGTGATGACTGTGAAGGATTAATGCCTCACAGAGCCAGAGAATCTTTGAGTGACAGGCTGCTCAAAGGGATTTGAGCGGTTAGCATCAGTTGAGGAGAAAGAGTAGGGAACTGTCTGAGGAAGAGAACTCAGTTTAGCACTGACTGAAGACTGTGAAGGTTGGCAAGGAGGAGTGGGAGGATCGCTGAAGACCCCCATTTGGACCAGAAAAAGGGACAGAGCTTCTAGTTTAGAGAAGTAAGTCCCTCCTTAGTTGAAAAGGGAGATAGCTCTACAGAGTGGAATGTTCTCTGGTTTGTTTCAGGAGAAGGAATTTGGGTACTTGGTAGTGTATCCATGCCTTCTGGAATTTGAGAAGTCAGTTAAACACAAGAACTTATACTGGGGTATCTCAGCAGACACTGAAACCAAAGCTTCTCATCTCAAAAGATTCCAAGTCCTTTGTGAAATGGCTAAAACTCTCACTTGCATGAAACATATTGACTGGAGTTTGTGAAATTACTGTTACCTCAGAGTTATTATTGATTCACCTCAGACATTTTACTCCTGATTTCACCTGACCCTTTCCCTTCTACATTGAATAAAATATTTTGTTTATTTTGGAACTTTCAAAAGCCTCTCATGTGGCATTTTCAGAAGTATAAGTTTAAGAATGGAATCTTGTCACTTCCTTTAAGTTCTTAGGCTGCTCAGCCAGAAAGGAAGGAAAAATGGAGGGGAAATCCTGTGTGTGAGAGGAAGGGAAGAGGGCAGGATCACCATAGAGCCATTTTATTTATATTTATTTATCATTTTTGGGATTTATATCCCGCCCCATCCAGTATTCAGCTCGGGGTGGCTTACAGAAGTTAAAATATATATACAAGCAACAGCATAATAAAACAATATATCTGATATAAAATTTGGTGCTTAATTAATTTACATAAAATCCAAGATGGATGACATCCCACACTGGCGGCCAAGTTCTTCACAGCAGGAGCACCAGGAAGAATGTTTCCCCAGCTCTATTGGGCGACATCTACCCCTACATGGGGTAGGTGGTTAGAATATCATTGATGGAACAGTGGCGGCGGCGGCTCCCCCTCAAAGGTCTGGCGGAAGAGCTCCATCTTGCAGGCCCTGCGGAACTGCACTAGGTCCCGCAGGGCCCGAGTCTCTTCCGGGAGCTCATTCCACCAGGTGGGAGCCGCCACCGAAAACGCCCTAGTCCTGGTTTGGGTCAACTTCACTTCCCGGGGGCCTGGAACCTCCAGGCGATGGAAGTTCCCCGATCGCAGTGCTCCTGGGGGAATATACGGAGAGATATTTTTTGAATCAAGGGACAGGGAGTGGAAGAGAAGCAGAGCAAAACCGGTAAGGTTACTTCCATTTAGAGGCAAACATAATTTCATA
>NW_015167614.1:0-4629 GCF_001447785.1 Gekko japonicus
ATCAGTTACAGGTAAGTGCAACCATATTTCTCATCTAGGCTCAGCCACCAACACAACCCACTTTCCTAGATGTATCTGGATGAAACTTGGGCAATTTATTTTTTAAATGGATACTGCGCTGTTTCCTGGACCGTGGGACTCAATGCAGCTTACATAAAAAAGATCAACAAATCCACACCTTTAAAACCACAGTATGTAAAGAACACACAGAACGTCCTAAAATTCGGCCCTTATTACTTTATAATAAAGTGGTCTCTTAGCCAGTGATTACCCAAAGCATGTTGAAACAGTTTGGCTTCACATCATTTTCAAAAGCCTGGGGACTGTGGGTGCTTTCCTCACCGCTTCAGAGAGGCTGTTCCATAAAGCAGAGCCAGTCCCTGAGAACCCCCAACTGCAAGCCAAAGCAGCCCTCACTGTGCTGATGGATGGAACCAGAAGCAAAGACTGAGGTGAAGCCTGTCAGATGTATGGGGTCATATGGGGGGGGGAGAGAATCCCTCTGAGATGAGTGCCCCAGGCTATGAAGAGCTTTTATAGTTGCACCAAAATCTGCCCTCTCAGCTTATGGAAGTTCCACTATCTCCACCTAAGACCCTCCAATGAAATCCAAGTTTCAAAGTTCTTTTCAAAGTGTTTCAACCAGTGTTCCCTCTAAGCTGAGTTAGTGTGAGCTAGCTCACAGTTTTTTAGCCTCCGGCTCACACATTTTTGTCTTAGCTCAGGAAGGAGGGCTCCAGAGCAAACTAATTTAGGCAGTAGCCAAATCGCTCGCTCACAACTTTAATGCCAGCAGCTCACAAAGTAGAATTTTTGCTCACAAGACTCCACAGCTTAGAGGGAACATTGGTTTCAACCCCTTCACCTTGCTTGCTTTCTGCCCACTCTCTCTGCATCTACCCCGTAATGGGTGGCAGCTCCAGGTCTCTTGCAAATCTCTTAGCTGATGAGCATTACTATCAACCTTGTGCCCCTTAGCAAATCCACTAGAAAGAACATGCCTCCTGGCTCTGGTACTCATGAGGAATTTAAAAACAGGCAGTCTATTGCATACTTCCATGTTGGGACTGTAATTTACTTGGCTGGAATCAATGGCAGGTAGATAATGTCAGGGCCCAGCGCTACTGTCCAATGTCATTATATTCACCCAGCAGTTTGAGAACGAATGGCACCATGTTATGGCATTGTAAACAGGGCTGCTAGCTCTGGGTTGGGAAACAGCAGGGTATTTTTTGGAGTGGAGCCTCTGGAGGGTGGGGTTTGGAGAGAGGAGGGGCCTCAGCAGGGTACAATGTCATAGAGTCCGCCCTCCAAAGCAGCCATTTTCTCCAAGGGAACTAATCTCTATTGTCTGGAGATCAGTTGAAATAGCAGGACATCTCCAGGCCCCACCTGTAGGTTGGGGCTCATGCCTGTTGGGAAGGCCCACTGCTGACACAAAATAGTGCCAGGAATATTGGGCCTCATTGAAAAGAATGGGCCAAGTCACATGAGTTGAGCATTTTTATTTGTAATTGTAATGCCTAAGTATTTTACTTTACTTGTCACCTCAATATTTGTAATCATTTGAATGTCGTTCATTTCTTCCTTAGTGCAGTTTTTTGTCAGAATCTTGGTTTTCTTGAAGTTGATCTTAAGCCCTGCTAAGGAGCCATATTCTTGTATCCCATTTAACAAATGTAGTATAGAGGTTGCTGGTTCTTCCAAAATAAATACAAGATCATCAGCGAAGGCTTGTAGTTTAAATTGCTCGCCCTTAGCTTTGAGTCCTTTTATATTTACATTACATCTCACCATAATGTTTGTGGGCTTTCTAATGTGTCTTGGTATTAGATTACCATACAATGAAAAAAGAACTTTGGAAATCCACTCATTCTTCCTTGAAAAATTCTCAGAGGCAGAAGATAGTCCAAAACGGAGGCATGTCTATCTATGCATGTCAACAACTAGCAAGCGCTTGTGATTCCCACTGAGAAGCAGCTGCTCATAGACATGATTGGAATCGATTCTGGAAAATAATCCTACCAGACACCCACATAAATCTTCCGTTCTGATCCAAGGATAGGCATTCAGCTTGACACTGCAAACCCTCGCTGACTCATCCGCCTTCACCAGCAGAATCCAATCTGGCAGGCCTAGTGGGACAATTGTACTGGTTCCACTGGTTTCTTCTTTCTTCTGGTGCCACACCTGTTTTCATGTTACCTTGCAAACCATCGAATTCTGATCAAATTCTTTAAAAAACAGAACCAAACCAGGCTGTGCACCCGATTCATATGAATATTTACTGTTTCTTCATTTGGTAGCTCTGGTTCTGGAAGAATGATCTCATGTGCTTGCTTGAACAGCTCCTGCCAGCAACTTCAAACAGAGTAATAATGTCCTGCCAATCCTGTGTCAGTCCTCCAGGCTATTCCAGCCCACCAAAGTTGGTCCCTTTCCTTGCACCACCGCAAAAAACAAAATTGCTTTGCTTTTGAATGTCACTGCCAGGAATACACTTCCAGGCAAGGGAAGGGAAGTGACTCCAGGTTTGGAGCTGCCGGTGTGCAGTGGGCAGTGGTGCTGCTGTTACGCATACCCTAGACCAACTCTCCTGCTATTATCAAACAGGCTGTTTTAATGTCTGCTTCCTTTTCTATAATGCAACCTCAACAGTCAATTATGCCCTTTGTGTTGGTGAATGGTCATCACCCAACATGCATACCAGTTCTGATGTTTAAAAGTATGTGGCCACTGAACATGGGTTTCCCTTACCTGCTAGGGATAATGTGTGTAGGGTTAAGTGCCGTCAAGTCACTTAACAACTCAGGGTGACCCTATGAATTAATGGCCTCCAAAACATCCTATCGTTAACAGCCTTTCTCCAGTCTTGCAAATTGAGGGCCGTGGTTTCCATGATTGAATCAATCCAGTTTGGTGTACTGGTTAGGAGCACGGACTGTAATCTGGGAGAACTGGATTCCCCACTCCTCCACATGCAGCTGCTGGTGTGACCTTGGGTCAGTCAGAAGTTCTTTCAGTGCAGTTCTCTCAAGGGCAGTTCTTGAGAGAGCTCTCTCAGCCCCACCTACGTCATAGGGTGTCTGTTGTGGGGAGGGGAAGGGAAAGGAGATTGTGAGCTGCTCTGAGACTCCTTCAGATAGTGAAAAGCGGGATATAAATCCAACCATCTCCTCCTCCTCCTCTTCTTTTTCTTCCTGGATCTTCCTCTTTTCCTGCTGCCTTCAACTTTTCCTAGCATTATTGTCCTTTCCAGTGACTCTTCTCATAACATCATCAAAGTACAATAGCCTCAGTTTAATAATTTTAGCATCTGGGGCAGGGGTGGCCAAACTTGCTTAACATAAGAGCCACATAGAATAAATGCCAGATGTTTGAGAGCCACAAGACATGAACAAATATTACACATATGTTTTTATTGAAAAATATGCAAATTTGCTTTTTATTAACACTAAATGAAACTGCCAAAAATAAAAACAAAAAGGGTAAAACCAGATATTGGTAATGAAATTTATTTGTCCAATGATATTTGTTTTCTAATGATCTTTATATTTGTAAGAGAGAGGGGGTGGAAAGAAAGAGAGAGAGAGAGAAACAAAAACAGCAAATAGATGGAGGGAGGGGGAAGGAAGGAAGAGAGAAAGAAAGAAAGAAAGGGAGGGAAGGAGACAAAGAAAGATGGAAAGAAAGAAAGCAAATAGATGGGGAGGGGGGAGGAAGAGAGAAAGAGAAAGGTGGAAGGAATGAAAGAGGTGGAAAGAAAGGAGAGAGAAAGAGTGAAACAAAGGAAGCAAATAGATGAGGGGGAAGAAGAGAGAAATGAAGGAAGGAGAGGAAAATGAGAGGTGGAAAGAGCAAATAAATAGGGAGGGAGGAAGGGGGAGGGAGGAAGAGAGTGGTGGAAAGAAAGCAACTTTATTTATTTATTTATTTATTTATTTTTGGGATTTATATCCCGCCCTACCCATACGAGGAGGCCTGTTGCTGCCTCCCCAGGGCCCGAGCCAGAGCGCTGTGGCCCCCAGGAGGCCCAAGGAGGCCTGTTGCCACATTCCTGGGGCCTGCGCCGGAGCGCTGTGGCCTGGGGGAGGCCGGAAGATGCCCGTCGCTGCTTCCCCGGGCCAGCACCAGAGCACTACAGCCCCGGGGAGACCAGAGGATGCCCGTCGACATTTCCCCAGGGCCCGCACCAGAGCACTGCAGCCCCGGGAAGGCCCGAGGAGGCCGTTGCCGCCTCCGCAGGCTAGCGCCGGAGCACTGTGGCCTGGGGGAGGCCGTAGGATGCCCGTTGCCGCCTCCCTGGGCCAGCGCCGGAGCACTGCAGCCTGGGGGAAGGCCAGAAGACACTCCTTGTCGCCTCCCCAGGCCAGCACCAGAGTGCTGGGGCCCGGGGGAGGCCAGAAGAGGCCCCCTGCCACCTCCCAGGGTAAGTGAGGGATCCGCGGGGGGTGGCGGAGGCTTGATTGGGGGAGTGGGGAGTTGGAGAGCCTCCCCCTCCCCCATCTCTTTGCCCCATCTCTTTGCCCTCTTTCTTTCCCTCCTTTCCTTCCTCTTTCCTTTTCTTTCCCTCCTTTTCTTTCTCTCTTTCACTTCTCTTCCTTCCTTCCTCTCTTTTCCTTCTTCTTT
>NW_015167614.1:4944-5132 GCF_001447785.1 Gekko japonicus
GACCTGGAGGAAAACATAGAGGGGATGCTTATCAAATTTGCAGATGACATGAAGCTGGGTGGGATTGCTAATTCTGAAGAAGACAGAGTCAGGATTTAGAATGATCTTGATAGGCTGGAACAGTGGGCTGAGACAAATAAAATGTCTTACACTTAGGTACAAGTCTTACACTTAGGTACAAAAAATCA
>NW_015167614.1:6198-28167 GCF_001447785.1 Gekko japonicus
ACCATCTTTCGGGTATGTTGTAGGGCTTTCTTTCGGCTATGCTCCTGCAGAGTGCAGAGGGTTGGACTAGATGACCTGCAAGGTCCCTTCCAACTCTAATATTCTATGATTCTATGGAGAAGGGATTTAAAGAGACAAATGCTTTCTGCAAGCCAGCTAGGGGGGCCAATTTGAGAACACATTTAAATTTGCTTTCTTTCTCTGCTCCCCCCCACACACACACCTCAAGCCTACCCAGGGAGGGGAACACTGGCTGGGGAAGGGAAAATCAAAGGGGGAGGGATGCCTCCCCTTTGCTTCCCCAGCTGCACAATACATGTGAAAGAGCCACATGCGGCTCGCGAGCCACAGTGTGGCCAGCCCCGTTCTAGGGAAAGTTCAGGCTTGATGTGATCATAAGCTAGGGATAACAGCCACTGATAAATCTATCCTCCATAAACTTGGCTAATCACTTTCAAGGAGCCATCTAATCTAGCGACCACGGCCATTTGTTGCGAACTGGGTATAAATTAATTCTGCATCGTGTGAATGGCTTCTCAAAACGAAATAATATCACCACGTGTACAGCTTCTAGTAGCGTTGCTGGGCAGATTGGAAAGAAGAAAGCCTTCCTTAAGAACTCCTCTGGATTTTTTAAAAAATCCCTCCCTCCCCTGTCAAAGGCAGAGAGATGAGCTGAGTCAAACCTGCCTTTCCAGTGTATTGCATCTCCATCTTCCCTGAGGACATCTGTGGCATATGGCAAATGGGTTGATCAAAAGTCAGCGCAAGGAAAATGGTTCAGGCAAGACAGGGAACATATGAGTCGGTCTTTTTCAGGGTTCAGGGATTTCTGATAGGCTAAGATGGTGAATCAGAAGCGTAGTTTGTACACAGAGTTCCTGCTAAGGAATTTCTAAGCCGGGATTTCCGGCACCTGCAAGATGGAATATCTTTCTCATACCAGCAATGCATGATGTGGAGAAAGTGGAAAGGGATACTTCCCTCCCCCCTTACAGCAGCGGAATGAGGATCACACAATGAAATTAATTGACGGTAGATACAGGACTGACAACGGGGAGTGCTTCTTTCACAATGCATAATCAACTTGTAGAATTTGCTGCCACTAAACATGGTGATTGCCTTTGCTTTTGGACAGGGATTAGATTAATTCATGGAGGAGAGGTTTATCAACAGCCATTAACCGGATCCTCTAGGTACAGAGACGTTCTATACCTGAATGGCAGACAATGAGGGCCAACTTTGGCTGCTGACTTCATGCTCTGTTTCTGGTCTTCCTGGAGGCTCTGGCTAACTGCCATGCAGGATCAGATGCTTTGATCCCACAGGGGTCTTCTTATATTCTCAAACTGTTTATAGTTTACTAAAAAAAAAAAAATCATTTCAGCCTCCAGCACTGAAGGTAATCATGAGGCAAGTATTGTTGAGCATGGCTTATACTGTTCTCTCTATTCAAATAAGCTTTACATTTTATTTATTTATTCATTCATTCAATTTATACCCCATCCTTTCCCTCACGTGGGCTCAGGGCAGCTTACAACATGTAGTAAAACAATAAAACAGTAAAAGCAATCAATCGCTGGCATGATACATGTCCTTGAAACACTATGAAGTTTAGGGTTCAGTCTCATCAGTTGCCAGCTCTGGGTTGGGAAAGATCTAGAGATTCTGAGGGGGAGGCTGGGGGGTGTTGGGGACCTCAGCAGGGTACAAGACCACAGAGTCCGTTCTTCAAAGCCGCCATTTTGTCCAGGGGAACTGATCTTGGTCATCTGGAGAGCAATTGTAATAGTGAGAGATCTCCAAGTATCATTTGGAGGTTGGGAACCCTATGTCATGGGCATGGATGAGGATGAGCTGACAGAGCCCGCAGAAACCACAGCTGGCCCCTCTGAAGCAGCAGAGGAGGATAGTTGGCAAGTGCCTGTAACAGCAGTCTTCACACCACAGGAGCCTGGCCGATCGTGCAGCTGGCTAATTGGTAGCAGCATTTAACTCCACACTCTGGGCAGTACTCTTCGTGGAAGCAACAAGTCAGCTTCGGGCTGCTTGCATCCACTCCGGCTCGGCTCTTGCACCTAGACCTTTGGACCCCCTGGCTTTGGACTTGGCTCTGTGTTCCTGGCTCCTGACCCCGGCTTGGCTGCGGACTATGCTTCTGGTTAGTGGTTTGGACTTGGCTCTGTTTTTCTGGCTCCTGACCCCGGCTTGGCTTTTTGGACTTTGCACTGTCTTCTTGGCTCCTGACCTTGGCTTGTTCTGGACTCCCCTTGACTGGCACCCCAGCCCGTGACACCCTATGCCAGACCCATGCTTTGTTTTTCAGATGAGACATCCTCCACAACTGACAACAGATTAGGTGGGGCAATGTTAAATATTCCCTAAATTCAATATTCAACTTGAAAGTGAATACGTGGGCACACGAAGCTACCTTATACTGAGTCAGACCACTAGGTTACCATTCCCCAGGTGGGGGTGAGGGATCCACCACTTTCATGGGCTCCTGCCCACTGGCGGCCAGTTGGCCAGTGAAAAGAAATCCCACCCTCCCACCCCATACATTACCCAGAAGTGACGTAGGCATGTCAGTGACACAGGGGAGTGATGCTTTGGTTTTGGGGCAAAACTCTATGGTTTGAGGGTGATTTTAGCATAGAATTTTGGCCAAAAACCAGAGCATCGCCCCCAAAGTCACTGGCATGCCTACGTTGCTTCCAGATGATGTATGCATGCAGGGGTCTTGTTGTAGAAAAAGAGCTGCCGAAGCTCATTAGCATAACTCATTAGCATAACTTATTTGCATATGCCACGCCCCCTGACATCACCGGAAGTGACAGAAGGCCACACCCCCTGACATCACCGGAAGTGTGTCAGAAGGCCCGGCTACTTACCCTCCTGCTTCATCCTCATTCCCAAACGGAATGAGGATCGAAGCAGAGGGCGGGGTAAAGAAGGGGGCGGGGCTTCACCACGTGACTGCCCCGCCCCCTAGAGGTTCTCTTCCGGAGCTCCGTACCTGAGAGCTCCCCCCCGACTAGAGCCCTGTATGCATGTCGTGTGACGTCCCCACTCACTCCCAGAATGCCTCCCCAATCCCCCTGCTGGTGCGACAATCAGACCTGGCAACTCTACAGTCAGTATTGCCTATACTGACTGGCAGCAGATATCCAGGGGCTGCTACCCCTGCTACCTGCTCCTTTGAACTGTAGATGCCGGGGATTGAGTCTGGGACCTTCTGCATGCAAAGCAGATGCTCTACCACTAAGCCACAGCCCCTCCCCACAATACTTGGAAAACCAGACCATTATTATGAATATTTACTAATAACTGTATATAATTGATGGATGCCTCTAGATCCAGATACATTTGGGATGGATTTTTCAAGTAACAAATTGATTTTCCCTGTGTTTAAGAGAAAGAGCTCCAGTCAATAAAATATGGCCTGTACTGAGGTGTTGAGACTATAATGTTTATTTCAATGAGTTTATTCATCAACAGTGCTGTGAAACAGCAAAACAATGAATCAGCTAAAAGCAGTTAATCAGTTGACAGTCCTATTAGAAATCCATAGCACCTGTTTTAAGAATAATGCAAAAATGTATTCAAATACAAAATTGTTACATCATTTAAAATAAATTTAACCAGCCAGCATCCTTTACACATTGTCAAAAAGAATACTTACAAATTATATGAAGCAGATGCAGAGAATTCAATGGTGCTTTCTAGCTGGCAGGATTCCAGCTCTGTTATGACTCTCATAACGTAAAAGCCCTGCTGGATCAAACCAAACCAAACCCATCTTGCCTATCGTTCTGCACCCACCTAGTGGCCAGCCCAATGCGTCTCCATTATTTATAGGGAGGGGCTGTGGCTCAGTGGTAGAGCCTCTTCTTTGCATGTAGACTCTGGAGAGCCACTGCCCATCTGAGCAGACATTACTGACCTTGATGAACTGATGGTCTGGGTCAGTATCCTCTGCCCCCATCATCTGGTATTCAGAGACAGCATGAGGTTCCATTAATTATTAGGGCTGATAGATCTATGCTCCATGAATCTGTCCATTCACCAGACCCCCTGGTGAAGGCAGGTGTCCCCCACTGCCAGGCCCCACTGCCCTGCCACTGATCAGCTGGCTGTCAGGGGGCAAGAGGGAGATCCATGTGATGTGCAGCAAAGTGTCTACATCATTGCCCACATGACCCAGAAGTGATGTCATTACATCTGGCCTGTCCAGGTGACACTCTGGTATTTGGGCAAAAACTCTATGGTAGAAGGCAAATTTACCATAGACACATCAGTGCATGTCAGATGGGCCTCCCTGCTGCTCTCAGTAAGTCCCCCCCCATCCTCCGCCGGTTTCCAGGAGGGGCGTGGTAACCCTAGTCCAATCTCCTTTCAAATTCACAAAGGTGGTCATCATCAACTTGTGACAGTGAGTTCCATAAATTGATGGTGCATTAAAGTACTAGCTTTTCCCTGTACTGAATTTGTTGGCACTTAGCTTGATAGGGCAACTCTGAATTTAAGTGTTATGGAAGAAAGAAAAACATCCTTCCTCTCTTCATAACTTTATGCACCTTTAGCACGTCTCTCCAGAGTTATCCGATTGCTGAATTCACAACAACAAAAACTTTAGCCTTTCTTAACAGGCAAGTAAGGGCTTTGCAGACATTCAGAAGTACATACACTGTACATGCACAGGGAGAATATGGGATTGAGCCCACTGTCCCAAACTGCAATACTGGAATATTCAGTTAAATATCTGCAGACAGTATGATGCCTGTAGGCTCTTCCACATAATTGGGACCCTGTTTTTGGCATCCCTGGCGCAATGATGTCACTCCAGGCTCTAGCATTCACCCAAAACTCTATGGTTAAATCACAGAGTTCTGGGTGAATACTAGAGTGCCCCCCAGTGCAATTACATCACTTCCAGATCAGTCTGGGAGTGACATTGTGGCAAGGATGCCAACCGCCTGGTAACCCTATCTGGATGGCATCGTCCAGGGAACGGATGTTACTTGTTTCTTGTCACTTGCTCTCCTTGCCGCTTTCTTCCTTGTGCACGAGGGTATAAGCTTCAGGATGTCCAATAGTTACGTTATCACAATTCATATTTCCTGCACTCAGAATGTGCACTTGAGTGGCTTGTAACACTCACCTCCAATCCACGATGAGCATTATCACCTAAGAGTTCTTCTCTGGCCTGAATTGTACATCCAAGCTGGAGAAGAACTCCCCCCCCTCCTTGTCCACACCCATGTATCCACACCCAGCTGCTGCAACTGTCGAAGGAGGGAAGAGTCTTTCTCTCCACGCCTTTCTACCTTGTCCCTGGGGTGCTGTTTGGGCAGTGCCTAAGGTACTAGCAACCCAGACATATGGTAGTCCTTATTTCCCAGGGATCCTGGCAACTCAGACACTGCTATAACAGCATCCAAGACATTGTGGGGAACGAGAGAAGCGTGGAGAGATATTCACTGACAATGCAACAGCAGCTGAGAAGGAAGCTGGAAAGAGGTTTTCAGACACACACACACACCCCAGGTTCCATAATCTCATAAGAAATGCTGGGACAGGGGTGGGGAGGGTGGCTGAAGCTTACAATTATGCTTGGGGGGGGAATCAATCTATTTGGTAATTGTTCAGCAAAACGGTTCCGTTTTCCAGGCCTAATTCGAAATCAAGGCCAGGCAGTTTCAGCCATTGTTATTGAGAAAACGCTCTAATTCCTTGCTAATTAATTTTGGTTCCCATTTCCTGCACCTTCCGTGTTATTGCCAAAACCTCAACTTCCCACTAATTAACCAGCCACCAATTCATAAGAGGACCCATTTTGTTATTCCAGAACTGTCTATTCATGGGGCTCATTAAAAAAGAAAAACAGCACAGCAGAAGTTTTTTTAAGCAGAGCCAGCAACCTAAGAACTTCTAAAATCTAGAACTTCAGCCACAGTCCCTTGGGTCATTCTGAGGTCACTGCACTTTTTTATGGAACTCTGACCTCCAGGGGTCATATCCTGCAGGAGCGCACAGGAGCGGAGCTCCGGCAGTAAAGAGCCCAGGGGGCGGGCACATGCAACAAGTCCCGCCCCCTGCTCCCAGCAGCCCTCAGCAGAGCAAGAAGCAGCCAGGTAAGCTGCAGAGCCCCCCCCCCCCGGCCCAAAACTGTCCAGTGGCACCTTTAAGACCAAGTTTTATTCAGGTACAAGCTCTCCCTCCTCCTTTGCGAAGACAGTTCTGCACGTTCCCCCCCCCCAATAGCTAGCAATCCAAAACAGTCCAGTGGAGCCTGAGCGGTGGGTGTTGCCTTCTGACATACCTCCAGTGATGTCGGGGTGTGTGGCATATGCAAATGAGTTATGCAAATGAGTTATGCTAATGAGCTCCTGCACCTTTTTCCCTACGAAATGACCCCTGCTGACCTCCATCCACAAGGGATAATGACCTTTTTATGACTTAGTTTGGAGAGAAGATTCTTGTGAAGCTTTCTTCAAGCATGGGGAGGGGGCTACTTCCAGTTGGTGGGTTCTCCATGCTGTTGCTGTAACAGCTGCAACTGACACCAATGGAGGTCAAGGGTACCCAACCTTTCTGAACCTGTGGGAACCTTCAGAACTCTAACACAACATGGAGGGCACAGCCACAAAATGGCTGCCACTGATGGCAGAGCCAGCCACAAAATGGCTGCCACAGCTTACTTTCCATCACACAATAAAGATCCTTGTGCTGTGGTAGCAGCTGCTGCCAAAGCAATGTTTTTTTAAAAAAAAGTGTACAATCAGCTCTCCATTAGCCAATCAGAAACCTTGATGGGCAAAAGCCCCACCTGGCTCCACCCAGTTTCTAAAAACACTTGGTGGGCAACAAGAAAGGTGTCAACAGGCACCATGGCACCCACAGGTAACGTTGGGTGTCCCTGATGTAGGTATTTATGCAAAATGAGCAAATGTATACAAATATACTAGATTCTTTTAGGCTGGTCACAGAGTCCATGGGGTTATGCTACAAAGGCCCCGGTCACACGGGAGGATTAGATCCGCAAGAGGGACAGATTGGGGGTGCATCAAGTGGATGCGATCACACCGCAACTTCTGGGAAGCGGCGCACACCTGTCCCCGATCCGTCTCTTCCGGCCAAAGATGCGGATTAAAAAAACCCCTAGAAAACACTAGTACCTACCAGAAAATCCGCCGCAGGGACAGTCGTCTGATCGCCGGCGTGCCCGTCTCTCCCGCAGCATGCAAGGTCCTGCCGAACTAGTGGGCTCGCCTCACCCTCCGGTCCATGGCTTCCTCCCGGCATCTGATCGTTCCGGGGAGGACCTGTGCGGCGGCTGGGGGGATCTGTCTGATTCCACCGCCGCACTTCACTTTTGATGCGGCTCAAAAAAGCCGCACTTTAGCCGTGCCTTTTCCCCCAGTGTTACCAGGGCCAAAATGAACTTTCTGAAGAAAAGACACTTTAAGAAGAAGAAAAAAGACAGAGTGCATACAGCAACGGCCACTACCTTGTCATGGCATGTTCAAATGAGATTCCACTGTGACTTGCAAGTATGTGGCCCCTCTGTGCACCGATGGGGTGTGAAAAGCATCAAGAGGGCATTAAGGAAGAGGACGGAGAGAACAACGTCTTTGTTGCTGCAAGGTTTAATTACTTTCACTTTAACCCCAGACTCCTCTTGCCTTTGCACGATGTGGTAAACATGACCTTTTAGAGGAGGAAGAAACAGATGGCAGCCTGAATTAGTGTTAACCGTCCGCTGGGTGCCCAGGGAAAGGAAAACTTGGCTTCTCAGCAGCGGTCTTTCTGCCACTTCGATTCATATCTCTCAGCTCCTGGTCCCCGAGGCAGACTTGAATATCCCAGATTTGCTGACAAAAGCCTGGCGGCGCAACCAAGCGTAAGAAAGAATTTCACCCTTGTGACGAGATGAGGCTTGCGAGGCCCCCAAAAAAGGAAGGAAAACATGAATCCCATCCAACCAAAAGTATACTTATCAAACACGTTGCATCACCACAAGCTCTCTTCATTGACTATTTTTCATCTGGTTCTCCCCTCACAAGATTCAGAGAAGTACATTATTCCCATTTTACAGGTTGGGGAACTGAGGCTGAGAAAGCATGCCACCCTGAGCATGCTTTTTGGGAACTAAGACTAGGTTTGCCAGCTCTGAGTTGGTAAATACTTGGAGATTTGGGGGGGTGGAGCCTGAGGACAGCTGGGTTTGGGGTGGGAGGGACTTCAAAGGGGCATAATAGAAGAAGAGAAGAAGAGATTGGATTTATACCCTGCCCTTCACTACCCAAAGGTGTCTCAGAGTGGCTTAAAAACTCCTCTCCCTTCCCCTCCCCACAACAGACACCCTGTGAGGTAGGTAGGGCTGAGAGAGCTCTGACAAAAACTGCTCTTTTTCAAGAACAGCTCTTATCAGAGCTACGGCTTGCCCAAGTTCATCCAGCCAGGTGCAAGTGGAGGAGTGGGGAATCAAACCCGGTTATCCCAGATTAGAGTCCATGCACTCAACCACTACACCGAACTGGCTCTCTACACCAAAATGCCATAGAATCTACTTTCCAAAGTGACCATTTGCTCCAGGTAAACTGTTTTCTGTTGCCCTGAGATCAGACACTGATGTATTTTGAAGAATGTCACTATGAAATTGTTAAGTCACTCACTTAACAAAGTAGTCGGAGAGTGATTCAGCAAAGATTCAGCTTTATTCCACAACTCGAACACAACTCCAACACGGATCAACATCTGATAGCCAGAACAGCTTTTACATTGCAGCTGTTCTGCTTTTAAACTCTCCCGGCTAATGTAGCCATGCCTACTGTACATGTATCAACCAATAAGTTTGCATACATAAGGACCAATCACGGACATTCCCGCTCAGGGAGCTTGTTGATAGTGATTGGTTAGGTGCTTCCTGGGCTAGCAATGTGATTGGATGTATTTGGATCCTAGCCCAGGACGAAGCTTAACATAGCATTTCAATTAGATGTTTTCATCACACATTATGCATTCAAAGGCAGTTTACTGAATACATTACAGAAATACTACCAGTGAGTTTGTTAAATGGATTAATCTTGTATTTTGATGCTATTCATTTTAACAAAGTTGTACACGAAACGAGATGATATGCATGATCTGTTGGTGTTGATGGCGTTTGAATTGCATCCAGTAAATTGAATATTGGAAAAAGAAATTTCTAGTCTTTGGAGACTTTTGTGGCATAATATATCACGGTTGTTTGTTTCCTTTTCCACTTTCTTCCCGTGATCTCTCTCCTTGGTTTGCACCACCTGGAGGTTGACAACCCTCAATAAGATCTTAATGGGATTCACTTCAGAGCAGACATGTTTAGGATTGCACTGCAAATTACCTTAAGGTGTGTCCTGTTTATTAGGGTCACCAGCCATTGTCTGGCAGCCAGCAGGAGAGGGAGGAGGCGGTGACTGGGGGGGTGGGGGATGATGTCATGAGTACCTGAAAGTGCTGTCATGTTGCCAGTGGGTTGTTGATGCAACACTGGCTCCACTGGTGCAATGCCACTTTGGGGGGTCATTCCCCCCCCCCCCCTCTTTCAATGCAGTTAAGACACCCATAGCAGCCTCAGCAGGAGACCTGGTCTCACTACAGTGTATACTCTGCTAATTAGAAATATGAACCCAGATCTTCCAAACTATGGACATTTGGTGGTGGAAGGTGCTGTCAAGTTGCAGCTGACTTACTGCGACCCCACAGGGTTTTCAAGGCAAGAGACGAACAGAGTGTCATGGGCATGGATGAGGATGAGCTGACAGAGCCTGCAGAAACCACAACTGGCCCCTCTGAAGCAGCAGAGGAGGACAGCTGGCAAATGCTTGTAACAGCAGTCTTTACACCTGGCCCAGATAAGAAGGAAGAACTGCAAGCTGAAAGTCCTCCTGACTGACCCCCAAGTGTGACTCGTTTAAGGGAGTGACTGTGCCAGGCTACAAGGGAGATGCTCAGCCAGCCCAGAGTTCTAACAGGAGCCTGGCTGATCGTGCAGCTGGCTAATTGGTAGCAGCATTTAACTCCACACTTTGGGCAATACCCTTCGTGGAAGCAACAAGTCAGCTTTGTGCTGTTAGCATCCACTCTGGCTCGGCCTCTAGCACCCCAGCCCATGACACAGAGAAGGTTTGCCATTGCCCGTCTCTGCGTAGCAACCCTAGACTTTCTTGGTGGTCTCCCATCCAAATACTAACCAGGGCTGACCCTGCTTAGCTTCCGAGATCTAATGAGAATGCATATTATTATATATGTGATTCCACACAATGGGGATGGGGATAGAAACGGGAGGCATTTCTACAAACCTGTGGGAATCCCCGGGTTTGGTTTTTTTCCAATCCCCAAACCAAAACTAAATTGGGGTGCTGAACCCCCACAGTGGAGAACTAATGTCTATGCTTGCACAGACATCACACCTTTAAAAAATACTAGAGACCTCATGACACTGTACCATGAGAACTCAGCAGCAACCTGGCCAGAGGTGGCTTTGAGTAGAAAGTGCATCCTCTGCCCCTTTTGCTTCACGTGCCCCTGATTAGCTGGCCAGTGGTTGGGGGCTTGGGGGGGGGGAGTGCATCCAGCATACTTTCCTGATGTCAAAAACTGTCTGTGGAGGAACAGCCTGCCAGGAGGAAGAAGAAGAAGAGATTGGATTTATACCCCGCCCTTCACTTGGAGTCTCAGAGCGGCTTACAAACTCCTTTCCCTTCCCCTCCCCACAACAGACACCCTGTGAGGTGGGTGGGGCTGAGAGAACTCTGACACAAACTGCTCTTTTTCAAGGACAGCTGTGCCAGAGCTTGTGACTGACCCAAGGTCACATCAGCAGGTGCAAGTGGAGGAGTGGGGAATCAAACCCGGTTCTCCCAGATTAGAGTCCGCACACTTAACCACTACACCAAACTGTGACCCAACCTGTACTCTGAGGTGTTAGTGTTGTACTTCTAGATGTTGGGAAACTGATTCCCCCCTGTATATTAAGTGATTTTTGTTTCTGTATAGCATACACCAATATGAACAGAATGTGAACATGATGATGATGATGATGATGATGATGATGATGATGATGATGATGATGATGATGATGATGATGATGATGATGATGATGGATAGATGGATGGATGGATGGGTGGATGGATGGATGGATGGATGGATAGATAGATAGATAGATAGATAGATAGATAGATAGATAGATAGATAGATAGATAGATAGATAGAATTGATTGATTGATACATGATAGATAGACAGACAGACGAAGTATAATAATACATAATAGGGTTCGGTCATTTTGGGTCCGGTCTATTGTTTTTCATGTTTTTCATGTTATCTTAAATTAATTTTTAATTATTA
The DNA here is from genome assembly GCF_001447785.1 of Gekko japonicus. Classification (NCBI taxonomy): domain Eukaryota; kingdom Metazoa; phylum Chordata; class Lepidosauria; order Squamata; family Gekkonidae; genus Gekko; species Gekko japonicus. The sequence continues at coordinate 17,588 of NW_015167614.1, forward strand.
ATGTTTTATCTATTGTATTTTATTGTTTTCATTCTTTTTGTAAACCATCCAGAGAGCTTCAGCTATGGGCAGTTATACGAATAATAATAATTTAAAAATTAGGATCTGTGTGACCCAGGTTAAGATTCTCACTTTGCTATGAAGCTTGCTGGGTGATCTTGAGTGAGTCACTCCCTCTCTCTCTCTCTCTGCCTGACCTACCTCACAGGGTTCTTTTGAGGATAAAATGGGATGAAGGGAGAACGATGTACCCTGAGCTCCCTGGGGGAAGGGTGGGCGAGACTGGGCCAGTTGCCTCCCAAGCTTGGAGCATGGGTGGGGTGCAACAAGCTGGGTAAGGGTCCAGACTCCATCCTGCTGTAGGTGGAAGAATCATGCCCCATCCGAGATGTGGCAAATTCCGTCTGTTTACTGGACATGCTCTGTGAGCATGTCACAGCTCGATGCCCCACAGCCTTGTGACACATTGTCTACCCAGCACTCCTCTACCGGCCAACCCATGAGCGTTTCACTACTGCCTCTAAGGTGTGACCCAACAGTCTACCCGACCTGGGTTGCCTCGCTCTGAGAACCACTGACCACCCCCCCCCCAGTTGGTTCCTCACAGACCCAATGGTGTGCCTTCTCTTCCTAGGGCTGCGGACACCATTGGCCAGCCCCTCCTGATGGAGTGCATGGTGACCCACACCCTTCCTATTGGCAGGTAATGATGGGTCCTTCCTGCCATGTGGTCCTTACCAGCTTTAGCCCAGCCCTGAGCTTCCTCCCCTGACTGGTCTCCTACACTCACCCCTGGCTTTGGCATGCACCTGCCACCCGGGCCCTGCTGAGGACTCCATCACAGAGAGATTTTTAAAATGTCCTGGAAAAAATCAATAAAAAATGAGAATGTAGGAAAACAACCAAGTGCTGCTTCACGTCTGCACCTTGCTGCCGATTTCGGAAACCATTATGGCTAAGTGCACACAGAATTTGCCTGTGCCGTCAGACCAGGTATTTCTTCATCCCCTGCACTCGACACAGCACAACAAATGCTGCAAAGGGATGACAAGAGTCAATCTGTAGCCGTTCTTTGTACAAAACTGGCACAATAAGCAGTAGCCACAACAACAAAAGCGTCTCAGTCCACAGGCAGGAAGTGTATTCCACCAACTCTCTGTTGGGAAATACCTGGAGATTTTGGGGTTGGAGCCTGGGGAGGCAGGGTTTGGGGGGGGCTCAGCAGGACCATAATGCCATAGAGCTCCCCCTCCAAAGCAGCCGTTTTCTGAAGGGGAACTGATCTCCATAGGCTGTAGATCAGTTATAATCCTGGGACATCTTCAAGACCCACCTGGAGGATGGCAACCGTAAGTTTGACCCACATTAACAAGATACCCCCTGCAAGAGCTGCTCCCCCTCGTTTCACAGTTTCTTCAATCCAATCTTTGGAATTCCCACCTTCTGGCTTGCGTGCTGCTGTCAAACTGTTGCATCACTGCCTGTTATGATTCTTTTTTAAACAAGTCTTTATTTCAGTTAATAATCTCATAGACAGAAAGCATGAACTCCAATGGTGCAATCATCTAAATCATGCATAGCTCGGATTGTCTACCATCATCTAAATCATACGTAAAAGTCATACGTAAAAGTCAAATATTAAATATTAGCACAATCATCTAAATCATACAAAAGAGCTGCCGGTTATGATTCTGAGAGGCAGGAAAGACAACTGCATCTAAGTTTCTAACATGGAGACCAGCCTTAGCAGGTTCCCATCATCCAAATTCCAGAAGTCAGAGTGCCCTAAATCAAGAAAGATGAGGTCCAAAATGATCCTCACCTGACTGACAAACTTCATACAATTTTGTTTCTTACAAAATGGGGGCCACTTCACACATTAAATCCCCCGGGTCCACTCCCTCATGTCCCCACAGCACACTATCTGGCCTCCTCCCCTTCCCCCAAGGCACAAGATGACCTATGCAGGCAGCAGTCCCTGCCCTTGCTGAGCTTGCTCACTCAGGGGAAGTTTCATCATGACATCACTGGCAAAACCATACGGATCAGATGTCAGGGCATTAACAGCAAACAAGTCTGAGGACAGCTTCAGAGGGTAAATGTGTTAGTCTACAGTAGAAGTTAGATTCGAATCCAGTTGCTCCTTAAAGACCAATGAGAGTTTCAGGATATGAGCTTTTGAGGGTCAACATTCCCTTCGAGGAGAGCGAGGGCAAAGAACAAGGGGAAGTATAGCTGCAAAGCAGCAGGAACCAGGAGAACAAAATGACCTGAGCAGCATCCACACAATGCCAGTATGTTGACAACCAGTGTCAAAGGCTGCCAAAGCAGGAAGTACATTAAGTCCAGTGTTCCCTCTAAGCTGAGTTAGTGTGAGCTAGCTCACAGTTTTTTAGCCTCTGGCTCACACATTTTTGCCTTAGCTCAGGAAGGAGGGCTCCAGAGCAAACTGATTTATGCAGTAGCCAAATCGCTCGCTCACAAGTTTGATGCCAGTCGCTCACAAAGTAGAATTTTTGCTCACAAGCCTCCACAGCTTAGAGGGAACATTGATTAAGTCATTCATGAAAATGAAAATGAAATTAGCTAAACCTTTTTGCTCCATTCTTACCAAGCAACCGTATCAATCACATGCATGCAAACACACACACAGTAGGGTGGGGCTCAGTGGTAGACCAACTGCTTGGTATGCAGAAGGTCCCAAGTGCATCTCCAGTTAGAACGAACAGGTAGTGGTTGGTGTGAAAGACCTCAACCAGATACTCCGGAGAGCTGCTGTCAGCCAGAGTAGGCAGAACTGAGCATCATGGATCAGTGGTCTGTTTCAGCATAAGGTAGCTTCCTGAGTTCACAGGAACAGAACTACTTGGTATCCAAGCAGAGGGGACAAAATAAGCACTGAAGTTGGTGGAAACTATACCTAAATTCCACCTTGATCAGGGAGTCGGCATAAACTGGTAATGTTCCAGGATCCAAGAGAGCCCAGCCTGAAATGCAAGTCCATTAATAATCCACTTCATCCAGTATTTTATCTCCAAGAGTGAGCACTCAACTATGCAGAAATCAGCACAGGTGATAATAGCTTACACCTGTCAATTCGATTCAAATAGCATTCTGTAAATATGTAAAAGATCTTAACAAAATTTAAAAATGTGGGAAAGGGTGACGCCGGGTAAAACACGAAGCCAGAACATTGTTCTTTCTGTGTCTCTCAGCCCGAGGCTCTCACAGCGAGCTGCCCACGAAACACAAACAAATGTCTGGTCGAGACGAATCTTCCAGGATCTGAAGTGCAATTCTTAACACAGCCTGACTCCATTTGAACCCTGCTTCCGCTCTGCGCCTTCTCTTTCCAGGCAGAAGAAACTCGGAGAGAGCTTAACTTTTGAGAAGGTATGACAAAATGCAATTCTGGCTGCTACTGGCAGTTATTCTCTTCAGCTCAAAATCTCCTCCATTTGTGTACAAAGCCTTTGTGTCACCTGAGGGCAGGCAAGAGGGAAATGGCTGCAGCTGGTCTTGAGATGAGTCTGCCAGGAACCAAACCTTGGAGGAGTGAATCAAAAAATCCCATTCCAGTAACTAGCTATATTATGATTACCTATATTAGCTATATGATGATGGTGATTATTATTATTATTATTATTATTATTATTATTATTATTATTATTGACGGTGATGACTTTCCATACTCATTAAATAATAATGATGATGATGATGTCATTATCAGAGACTGATTCTTTACAAAGTACTAAGCAAATATTCAAATAATCAGCAATGATATAGCAATGGAATTTGGCCTTAACAAGCATGCGGCATCAGCACTGAATAGAGGAAAGATCGTTGAGCAAGAGGAAATAAAGATGCCAAACACCAACGTCAAAACACTGAGCTCTGAAGAAAACAACAACTATCTTGGAATTTTGGAAGCTGACATCAAACGTACCTTTGTTAAGAAAAATACAACCAAGGAGTATTGCCAAAGAGTTAAAAAGATATTCCGGACAAAATTAAATGGAGGCAACACTGTAAAGGAAATTAACATGTGGGCAGTCCCTGTTCTAAGGTACACAGCTGCATTTTCAATTGGAAACAAGGAGAATTAGAAGCGATAGATTGCAAAACTCGCAAGATTATGCACCACTCACTACATCCTAGAAGTTATGTCTATCGTCTTTATTTACCAAGAAAATTAGGTGGAAGAGGTCTCCTGAAAGTTAAGCAACCAGCTGAAAAAGAAAAAGGAGCACTGAATGACTACACCAAGAAAAAAAGAGAGAAGCTTCTATGTGAAATTAACAAGGCAGACTTATTTAAGGTTACAGAAACCAAAGCAGATTACAAAAAGATTGAAATCAAAACTCACTTTGACAACTTGAAGGAGAAGCACTTGCACAGGCAATATTCGAAAGACATAAAGAACAAAGTTGATAGTGAAAATACCTGGAAGTGGCTCCAAAATGGACACTTGAAGAAACAAACAGAAGGACTCATTCTCACTCCACAAGAGCAGGCACTCGAAACAAATAGTATGAAAGCCAAGATTCAGAGGACCAGTGATAACAGCAAATGTCAACTTTGCAAGACAAAGGATGAAACAGTCGATCACGTACCCAGTGCCTGCAGTAAAACTGCTCAAACTGACTATAAAGAACTTCACGACAGAATTGCGGCTATGTTGCACTGGGATTTTTGCAAAGATGGCTTACCATCAGCCAGAAATTCATGGGAGCACAAACCAGACAAGATCATGGAGAATGATGAAACAAAGATTCTTTAGGACTTCCAATTATAAACAGATAAACACTTGGAGCATAACTCTCCTGATATCATAATTATAGAAAAAATGAAAAATAGGATTTGGATCATTGACATTGCAATCCAGGAGACAGAAGAATAGAAAAGAAAGAACAGGAGAAGACATCAAAAACCAAGACCTATGAACAGAGTTAAAGGCCCATTTCCCACAAGCGCTGCGCCACACTCGCTCTTCCCTTTTGCCCCGGTGGTATGTGTCAATTTCACACAAGCTGCTGCGTGGCCACATTTTGCCCCAGAGCTTCACGCGATTTTCCCCGCGTCTACTCAATCCTCAAAAAACAGGATTGAGTAGACGCGGGGGGAATCATGCGAAGTTGCGGGGCAAAATGTGGCCGTGCAGCAGCTTGTATGAAATTGACACGTACCATCGGGGCAAAAGGGAAGAGCGAGCGTGGAACAGCGCTTGTGGGAAATCGATCAAAGTGTCTCTGGGAGAAGAAGGTGATCATCATGCCAGTTGTCACTTGAGCCCTTGGAGCAATGCCTAGAAGTATCAAGAAACACCTGGACATTCTGGATATTGAACAAATAATACCAGCTCAGCTCCAGAAGACAATGTTGCTTGGAACAGCAGGCATCCTGTGAAGATACATCTGCAATTCCCAAGAACTTGGCTAGATCTCAAATTGCAGAGCACCACCTACCAGTCAAATGTCTTACTATGACAATTCATCATCATCATCATCATCATCATCATCATTGAGGAGGGATGTTGGTCTGCATATGCAGCAGAATGATGTGGTAGAGTCCTCAGGTGGAAGCAATGGACTATATGAGCTCAGGTGGTATGCCAATTTTAAATGTTTGCATCTAAAAATACTCTCTGGAAGTAAAACATCAGAGAAACTGTGGGTGACTCAGTCTGGTGCCTGTTAATTTGATTTTGTATAAGCAAAGAGTTTATTCTTCACATTGGAGAGCATTTCAAAATCTAGTGAACACATGTGGTCCAGAAAGGGACTGCCCATTCCACCATCTGAGGATTTGGCCTCTTCCCTCTGTCCCATGTGTAGTCATGACCCATTGTCAGAGATACAACAGGGCCAAGACTCAATGGCACATCCCAGATTCAGTGAGCAGATCTCTAGTTAGAAGATCTCAGGCAGCAGGTACAAGAGAAGACCTCTCTCCATCTGACAGTCTCAAGAGCTGCTGCCAGTCAGACTAGACAATACTAAGCCAGATCGGTCAGTGGGCTGACTTGACTGAAGGCAGCTCCATATGCTCAGCAATGAGCCTGTATACACAGAGTCTAGACATCTTTTCTCACCAACAGAGGTCCTTGCCACATACAGACTCTTCTCCCACGGTCATAAGGATGAGCATTTTGCTAGCCAATAAAGAGACCCAAAGAAGATAGGACTGGCAGATGTATGGTGCATCCTAAGCACAGCTACACAACTCTAACGCCATTGACTCGGACAAAGGCGACTCTGCTTAGAATTGCAGTGCTTGTCACAGACATATATTCATAGAGCCAATATGGTGTGGGGAAGCCAGTTTGGTGTAGTGGTTAAGAACAGAGGAGTCTAATCTGGAGAACCGGGTTCGATTCCCCACTTCTCCACATGCATCCTGCTAGGTGACCTTGGGTCAGTCACAGTTCTCTCTGAGGTGTTCTCTTAAGAGCAGTTCTCTCAGAGCTCTCTCAGCCCCACTGACCTCACAGAGTGTATGTTGTGGGGAGAGGAAGGGAAGAAGATTGTAAGCCACTCTGAGACTTCAAGTGAAGGGCGAGGTATAAATTAAACGCTTTTTCTTCTTCAACTTGGACCAGCAAGACCTGAGTTAAGAACATAAGAAGAGTTCTGATGGATCAAACCAATGTAACAGATCTGGCCCACATGCTTGAGATTTCCACCTTGGAGTGTTAAAGGACCACCTCCATCTCAGCACCAGGGCTAATCTAAACCCTAAAATTCCCAATAATTTTGGCACTGAGAAACCCAAGGCTTCCTATCTGGATACAAGGAAGTAACTTGGTTGGTTTTTTCTTTTTTGTGGTATCCCCCCACTACAGCAACTTGTAAAATTTTGAAAACCCGGCATTTCGTAGGTCCATAGGGAGGCGGAGATGGCAGGCTGGCTGCTGAGAAAGAAAAATCCCTTCTTTGTACCTGTGACCTCAATAAGGAAGAGAAATGAGGATAGAATTGTGCAAAGTGTATAATGCCAGCAAAGCAGAAATTTCGCTGAAACTGTTTTTTTTAAAGACCTTTAAAAAAAAAAAAATTGCATGTTAATTTAATGTCAGCCAAGAAAGTGGGTTAACTTCCTTCCCTGGGCCTGTCTTCTAGGGTTTCAGAATGTGAGAGCCATGCTGTGAGTTTCAGAATGCCCTACGAAATGGGGATGCAGCCAGGGCTTTTTTTTGTAGGAAAAGCCCAGCAGGAACTCATTAGCATAACAAGCCATCATACCCAACAGCAGAAACTCATTAGCATATTAGGCCACACCCCTGATAGTACAGCTCATTAGCATATTAGGCCATACCCCCATGTTACCAGAAGTGTGGTCATCCAGCCACACCCACCTTTTGCTTCTTATTCTTTATCTTGTTTGTTGTCAAAACCCAGGGGTTTTTTTGTAGTAGGAACTCCTTTGCATGTTAAGCCACAAACCCCTAATGTAGCCAATTCTAATGAGTTTCTGCTGTTACATAAGAACATAAGAGATGCCAATGTTGGATCAGGCCAAAGGCCCATCCAGTCCAACACTCTGTATCACACAGTGGCCAGAAATACCAGTGCCATCAGGAGGTCCACCAGTGGGGCCAGGACATTAGAAACCCTCCCACTGTTGACCCCCCCAAGCACCAAGATGACAGAGCATCACTTGCCCCAGAGTCCCTATCTATACCTTGTGGCTAATAGCCACTGATGGACCTCTGCTCTGTTGGGTGTGGCCTGTTATGCTAATGAGCTCCTGCTGAGTGTGGCCAACTCAGGAGCCAGCTGGAACTCCGTTCCTGTGCGTTCCTGCCCAAAAATAGCCCTGGATGCAGCGCTTGACATTCCAAGAGACATAGCGGTTCTTTACAGCCCAGCTTTCAGTCTACGGCATCCAGGCAACAACATTCACATCAAACAAGCGATAGATCCAGGTGGGTAGTCATGTTGGCCTGAAGCAGCAGAACAAAGCTGGGGTCCAGTGGGGCACCTTTAAGACCAACAAGGTTTTATTCAAGGTGTGAGCTTTCGTGTGCACGTGTACTTCTTCAGATAACAATGAAATGGAAATAGAAATAACACTCATACATATAGAGGGTGGGTAGTAAATTAGCATACAGAATAATGAAGGTTTTTAAAACAGGTTAGTATATACGGCTATCATCTGTTTGGGTTCAACTGAGAGGGACAAACATAGCATAGGTAAAAAAAAATATGTCAGAATTGGAGATTGATGTACCCTTAATTGTGGAATGGTGAGAGTCTGTCTCCTCTCAAGCATGGAGGTGACCTTGCAGCACCTTTTTCCTTAAAGTGGGGCTACTCTACACAGCCAGTTGCCCATATGGTCTTCCTAACAGGGAGAGGCAAACTCCCAGTGAAGCCTTGGACCTCCATCCAATGGCCCAGTGTCCCCCCCCCCAGGTTTCTACAGTCCTTGTCTTCCAAGGATTCAATTCAAAACAAGGCTGAGTACCACAGCCAAGGCTCTCCCAAGAAATGTGAAAGGGGACGCGAATGCCTTTTTCAGCGGTTTGTGTCTCCTACCAGTGTTACAGCCTCCACAAGAACTTTTTTCCAGCCTATTCCTGTTTAATTGGCTAGTCACTTTCAAGGACAGCCATCTGCTATGTGGAAGACACATGCTGCAGAATTCTGCGCTCAAGTAATTCAAATTCTACATCAAGAAAAGGAGGATTCCGTAGCCTACATAAATTACGCAGAAGTGTAAATTCAGTATGCACCAGGGTATTTTGCTTCCACTAGTCACCTAGGAGGCAAAGCGCATGTCAGACCTCCATCCACTGAACACCTGGTTCAGTCCAACCTCTGGATGTTAAAACTTCAACACCCACTGTCCACATGCTTTTAAGTAACCTGCCCTGATGTAAGCACTTTGCAGCTTGCTAAAGAAAGGGGGGAAATGTTCAGAGAGCTGAATTTTGCACGAATGTTAAGCATTTATATATCACTTATAATGTTTGAAGTGCTTCCCATTCCTTTACAGCTCTGCAAGGTAGTCCGTTATCTCCATGTTGCAAATGCAAGTCACTTGCTGCAGACCACTCAATGAGCTTGTAGCAGAGACAAGATCTGAATCAGTGATTTCCCAAATTCTCTTAGCCGCTTCGTTACATGGCTCTCACTAGTACCAAATTCTGTGCTTACACAGTGTGATCAAGATGCTGAATGAATACAGAAGTGGTCCAAGTCGATGCAACGCAAGAGATCAATAATCTTTTTTTTTTTAAGTTAAATGCAGTGTGGGGGGGAGATAAAGAGCTGAAAAGGACCCAGGAAGCGACGTCCCAAGAACGGTGTTTAGTGCCGTTTTCCATACCTTGAAGCTGTTTGCTTGGCAGGACAGGAAAATCAACAGAACGGCAACAGGAAATCTGTATATTTCCTCTCACTGGGCAAACAGCAGTTTGGGGGGAGGGATATAAATCAGATTGGGAAGATGGCATAACCCTTCTTTTCACCCACCACTATGGCCCTGATTCCATTTCTCCCAAATTACTTTTGATTTAAGCACTTGAAAGAGATTCTCCTCATAGATCGTCTAGGTCACATCTAGCTTGACCATTAACATGCCCACCTCTGGATATATGATACAGTCAGTTCTCTATCTGGACTTGAGTCAGAGAGAAATACCAACAAGCAACTATTTTCAGCCTCAGTTCACTGGCATCAGTCTTTTAAAAATCTTTTTTTCTGGTGAGCTGAACTTCTTCCTGAGAGCTCCCAGATCAAGTTTCAGCTGAAAGGGAAGCTCAGTGATTGATCTTGAACAAGTTGTGGTTGCCTTGCATTGTGGTTTGTAAGAATGGGGGTGGTCATCCCTGAATGCACCAATTTATTACGAAGAATAAAAGGTGAGAAATAAAGCTGTGTTACGAAGTATTGTGAAAAATTATTAACTACCTGAGAAATGGCTAGATTTTGCCTGGAACGTCTTTTTGTGTAGGGGATGATTTAACAGTGCCAGAAATCAAGGGAAACACCTCAGCTAATTTCACTAGATTTATTGGTGTTCCTGACTTTTAAAACCAGAGATATTTCTGAGGTTCATGGAACAGCTGACAGAGCTGTCTGGAGCTGACCACAAGGAGAAATCAATTATTGCCTTTTTAAAAAAAAAGAAAAGGAAAAAAACATGTAATATAAGACCTACTGGATCAGACCAAAGATCTAGTCCAGCAATCTATTTTCCATGGTAGCTAACTGGAAACTCCAAATAACCTAAATACGAGGGGCCCAATCTGCCAACTGTTGTTGTCGCCAACAACTAGCAGTCAAAAAGCACAGTGCCTTTGAACACAAAGGGTTCATTTTACCATCATGCCTATTCATAGCCATCAGGGGTCTTATTAAGCCGGAGCATGCTGGTTAAATACGAGGGGCCCAATCTGCCAACTGTTGTTGTCGCCAACAACTAGCAGTCAAAAAGCACAGTGCCTTTGAACACAAAGGGTTCATTTTACCATCATGCCTATTCATAGCCATCAGGGGTCTTATTAAGCCGGAGCATGCTGGAGCACTGCTCAGACAACCCAGGACCCCACACTAATGGCGGCCGCAGCAAGCCCC
>NW_015167614.1:28410-40495 GCF_001447785.1 Gekko japonicus
TTCCCTCCTTCTTCCCTTCTCTCTTTCTTTCTTTCCTACCTTTCCTTCTCTTTTTTCCTCCTTTCCCTGTTTCCCTCCTTCTTCCCTTCTCTTTCTTTCTTTCTTTCCCGCCTTTTCTCTTCTCTTTTTTCCTCCTTTCCCTGTTTCCCTCCTTCTTCCCTTCTCTCCCTTTCTTTCCCTCCTTCTTTTCTTCTCTTTCTTTCCCTCTTTCCTTCCTTCTTTCCTTCTCTCTACTCTCTCTCTTTCCTTCCCTCTTTCCTCCTTCTGTGGCCCAATTCTAGTGAGAAGGGCTTTAAACTTTAAACCCCTTCTTTCTTCGCTTCCCCCCCCAGGCCAACTGGGGAAGGGAAGGGGAAGCTTTTTAAGATGCCTTCCCCCCCCTTTTGCTTCCCCTTCTGACATCACTTCTGGTGATGTCAAGGGGCGTGGCATATGCTAATAGCCTAGTAGCTTATTAGCATACCATATGCTAATGAGTTCCTACAGCTGTTTTTCTACAAAAAGACCCCTGATAGCCATTAATGGACCTATCTTCCATGAAAGCATCTTAACCCCATTTTCAAACCATACTAACTAGCAGCCATCTCTATACCAGTAGCGCTGAATTGTTGATTTTGAATTGAAAGAAGAAGTAACTCTCTTTTTTTGCCAGTCCTGAATCTACTGGTCATCCACTGAGTAAACGTGTTCTAGTCTTAGAGGAGAGAAAGTTCTTTCTATCCACTTTCTCCACACCATGAACAATTTTATAAACTACTATCATGTCCCCTCACTTAGCTTTCTCGGCTACCCTAAGCCCTTCCTAGGTACCTGGAACAGTACCTGGAAACTGGCTGAGCTTGTTCGGCCAGAACAATAGCTAGCCAGGATCCTGAAATGGACCTATAGAGTAGTAGTTGTAATATAAATAGCCTATCGTTGGTGGTAGGGTGTGCTGGGGTGTGGTCTTTGCAGGCTTTATAAACAGGGCAGCAAGGCCAGGTTTTCAGTCTTGTAGTTTGCTGAAATCACTGAATAAACCAGAGCTGATCACTGCAGTGTGTCCAGAACCCAGTATTTAACACATCCTAAGCAGAGTTATACCATTGTCAGCCCAAAGACATCAAAGGATTTTCAAGGGTGGAACTCTGCTTAGGACTATATTGTCCATTTTGGAACAAGGAGTTAAGAGGCCTCTTTGTTCAAAGGTTAAGCAAGCTGATATCCTCCAACTACTGTGTACCCTGAAAGGCATGTTAGCAAGGGAGAAGGTGTCTGGGGACTAATACACAATTTTACATCACGGCCTTTTGGCAGCTAAAAGATACATCAGTAATTGTAAGACACAACTGAGAGAAACATTATTCCAAATGGAGGTACGGTTCTACTGGCAATATTCTGCTGTTCCCCTGGAAGCATTCCTCCGACTACAGTTCACAGTGGTAGTTAATGAGCATCCCAGCAGGAAAAAGACATCCGGCCTGCTCCAAACTGGGGGGCAGAGCCTGAGAAACTTTAGCTATAAGGCCTACTTAACTGCACTGAACTGAGGACCAACTGATAAGGAACTGATGGAAGAAATGTGACTATCATACTAGGACAAACTGGAGAAAGTGCACACTCCTCCACCTTGACTGGTCCCTGCTTTCATTTGATGCAGATTGATGCCAAATGAGAGCCAAAGTGGTTGCTCCAGCTTTTGGTGGCTTCTAATTGGGCCTAATATCTACCTAGCCTTGCCTGTCTTTAGCATCACCCATGAATAGGCTTGACAGCTCTGGGTTGGGAAATACCTGGGGATTTGGGGGATGGAGCCCGAGGAGGGAGGGGTTTGGAGAGGGGAGGGGAGGGACTTCAACGGGGTATAATGCCATACAGACCAACTTCCAAAGAGGCCATTTTATGCAGGTGAACTGGTCTCTGCTGCCTGTTTTAATCAGTTGTAATAGTGGGAGTAATCAGATCAATTGTAATAGTGGGAGACCTCCAGCCACCACCTGGAATTTGGCAACCCTACCCCTGAATGAAAGTGACAGTGAGTGTTGGTGTCCGAAGCAATTAATTCAGGCCACAGATCATTGCAAACCATTTCCAGACTTAATCATCTCTTTTCTCCTTTACTCGCGAGGAAATACAGAAGGACCACAACATTTTCACAGACGCAAAAGGGAAGGGAAGTACGGTGTTTTAATCCCACCAAAGATAGGCCTGTTTTATTGATCTACAACTGGAAGAATAGAACACTGTTTGTTGGAAAAGGTAAGGGTGAATACACACAAGATACAACTACCTCTTCTGGGACTCACTCAGGTATTTTCTTGGTATGCCTGTTCTCCATACCAGCCTTCAGGGCTCCGTCAGTTTCCTCCTTGAAGGATCAAAACAAACCCTTGACCAGTTACTGTGTCAACAGCCCAGCTTTGTATTATAAGTGTTTAGCAATTCAAAAATTACACCAAGAGTGGCGCCCTGTCCAAGACACTCGCAAGAATGGATCTAAGGGCGAGACCCCAGAAAATCGATTATGTGATGTTTCTTCGCCACTAATTGGTGCTGAGGCGGCAAACGGCAGTCTGGATGTGGCGATGAGTAATCCGGCAAGCACTTTAGGAATGAGCACGCAGCTGTTTGATGCCTAAACTGTATTGAGTTGGAATTTAATTGCTCCATAATCACGAAGTAAACACTTGCCAGTTGCATTGATCATGTTTCAAGTCTGATCTAAGCAGCACTTTATGCACGAGAAAATTAAGCTTCAAAAGGAAGCTAACACATGCAAAACTCGTGGGCAGAGCAGTTCCCTTCTCCCAATAATTGGACATCCACCTCTGCAGGATTTCTGCTGCTAACACCCTTTCTGCCAGATGCAGGTTGGAGCCCCTTCCCTCCTTCCTGTAAAAACGGAGTGTCCCGTATCTAGGAGAGCCAGTTTGGTGTAGTGGTTAAGAGCGGCGGACTCTAATCTGGAGAACCAAGTTTGATTCCCCCACATCTCCATATGCAGCCAGCTGGGTGACCTTGGGTCAATCACAGTTCTCTCAGAGCTGTTCCCTCAAGAGCAGTCCTCAAAAGAGCTCTCTCAGCCCCACCTGCCTCACAGGGTGTCTGTTGTGGGGAGAAGAAGGGAAGGAGATTGTAAACTGCTCTGAGACTCCAAGTGAGGGGTGGGGTATAAATCCAACTCTTCTTCTTCTTCCATCAAGTCACAGCCAACTAATGGTAACCCTGCAAGGTTTGTCAAGGCAAGAGACGTTTAGTGGTGTTTTACCATTGCCTGCCTCTGCGTGGCAACCCTGGACTTCCATCGAGGTCTCCCATCCAAGTACTAGACAGGGCAGGCCTTGCTTAGTTTCCAAGGTCTGATGAGAGCAATCTAGCCTGAGCTATCCAGGCCAGGGCATACATACCGAGGCAGGAAGGGGAAAAAAGAAGCATTCTACATCAAGGTAACCTACATGAAGTATCTAAAAAACCAAAGACTGGAGCCTGTATATTTTATGCAAATAAGCCCATGTCTGCTTATCATGCATAATTAAGGGAGAGGTATGACCTTGTCTTGTGACTCCCGGAAAACTTATTAACAATATAGCCCTAGGCAGAGTTACACTCTCTAAATGTTACACTCTCAAAGTTACACTTTGATGGACTTAGAAAGGTGTAACCAGAGGTCGATTCGGGGGGAGAAACACTCTTTTCCTGCTTTGTAGAGCACACCAAACTGTCCAAACCAGTCCAGTGAGAACCTTCAGAACCGAAAACTATCACAAGTGAGTTTGGGTCTTAGGTGAAGCTGTAAAAACACAACCCTCCTTCACAATGACTTAGTGGGTGGTAAAGGCTGTGAGATCGAGAGCGCCCACACTTCTGGCTTTCCACAAAACTGAACCATTCAAGAGAGCTTTTCTGTGCAGGTAATAGGTTGTACTGTACAAAATGTTTTTACAAACTTGCTTGGATAAATGTTTAGGGATTATAGTCTATACTGCTGTGTTTAGCTTATTGTAAGACGGATCCTATTAATGTAGTGTCTGTACTGCTTAATGTTTCAAAGTTAAGTGGTTCAGAGTACAATATAATATTACATCAAGCATCAGACATGTAAGTATGATATTGCCTCAGGCTTTCCAACAAAGAATCCAGATACTGAAGACTGCCCTTACAGGTATGGAGGCTACACCAGCTTAGCTTCAATACAGAGTGACTTCTCAAAATTGTGACTGGTGGCCCATCAATATAAGCATTGCATAATCATTATCAACTTCCCAAATACCCAGTATGGACAGTTCCTTCTATATAAATGGTTTGATGTTATACCATCTTGTGGATGCTTATGTCTTTGAAATGTTTATAATAGTCTTTTTCTTGAAGAAGATTTTCGAAACAAAGTCTTCAATATCCGTATTCTTCATTGGAAAGCTTGATGCAACATCATATTTACATGTCTGATGCTTGATGTAATATTGTACACGGAACCACTCAACTTTGAAATATTGTGCTATTGATTGTTTGTTACATATACATTGTATTGCCTTTGAATATACATCAGTATGTTTTTGCTGTTTTTGTGTCCTGTTTCACAGCTTTATTATCGTAGTTGCTACTGTGTTGCTGTGTCGTCTCTCTCTCCTTCTGTACAGTTTAATGTGTCATGTGAATGCTTATGCTTTGCTTCAGCTCTTTCTGGTGGTCCCAGCCTTCTGAAACCCTAATTCATTGGTTACTGAATGTCCCAATTTGTTGGCTGCACTGACTCAGTATGTGTAATCCACCTTGAGTCCCTGTGAGAAAGGCGGACTATTATTAATGTAAACAAGATAGTATGCTTCTGATCTTTCCTGGATGAAACATCGGCAATGGATCCATTCCAATCTGGTTTCTGTCCTGGCCATGGGACGGAGAAGGCGTTGGTTGCCGTCACAGACAATCTTTGTAGGCAGCTGGATCGAGACAGGTTGGACCTACTGATATTGTTAAGCTGAAGCTCAAATACTTTGGCCACCAAATGAGAAGGGAGCACTCACTGGAGAAGACCCTGATGCTGGGAAAGATTGAAGGTCAAAGAAGACGGGGACGGCAAAGGATGAGATGGTTAGACAGTGTCATCGATGCAACGAACATGAAGTTGAGCAAACTTCAGAGGACGGCGGAAGAATGGAAGGCCTGGCGTGATCTGGTCCATGGGGTCGCAAAGAGTCGGACTCGACTGTGCGACTGAACGACAACAACAGCAGTGTTTGACGTGGTCGACCATGATTTATGGTTTTAATTGGTTTTATAAAGTACTGAATTCTTCTGTTGTAAACTGCCCTGAGCCCCACATATGTGAGGAAGGGCGGTCAAGAAATCTAATTAAACAAACAAATAAGGAACAGGACATATAAACCCAAATGGGAACCCTGTAGCATCGCAATGCAGCAAATTATGATCCCTACTTATGGACACTAGAAGGGCACCTGATAGCAGATGTGTGACCAACATGACCTCATCCTATGTCTACGGACTATGGGCTGGATCCAGACTAAAAAGTCTGTGAACAGAAGGCTCTTTTGTAAGTGGAATGGGACCCTTCACCTCTTCCACTTGGGGTTTGCCAGGTCTCACCTTTGCTGCGGCGGGCGGCTCCTGGCTCCTCCTTGGGACCATAGAGTTCCTCCCCCGAATGCTAGAGCATCACAGCACAATGTCCCCAGTATGATGATGTCACCACTGGTGATGTCATTGCATCAGTGGCATCCCCGCAGGAAGCTGCTGTTTGGGGTGGGCCTTCCCCCTCCAGCTAACTGGCTGGCAGTGGATTGGGGCCCCCAAAATCAAGGGATCCCCTGCCCCAAATGGGGGGATGGCAACCCTACTTCTGCTGTAGGCCACTGACTTCCCCAAGATTCTCTCTTGGTGGATGGGTGGCCCATTCAGGGAGCTCAGAGGGCTGCCATGGGAGAACGGAAGCAGCCAAGCACTGTTGCACCAGTGGAAGCAATCTCTGTTAGTAAAAACTCAGCTTTGGATCTAACTTGCTAACTCTCCCTATGATTTCAGGTGCCCAAAATAAAATTACAAGAAGCAGACACATGGTCAACTGTTGACAGTAGTCACCTGGGGACATGAAGGTAGAAAGCAAGGTGGTTTGACTCCAATCAGGTTCCTGGCCAACACCAACAACAACTGTTGTCTCAAAATAACAATAAGAAATTGATAGCTCTTCCTGTCTGAATAGCCCATGGCCGACTGGGATGTTCTGCAAACAGCTAAGATCTCACGTTCTTACAACCCCTCTTAGATGTCCTCTACTTCATTTGCATTGGATCACCCCCCTCCCCACACACACACACACACACACACACACACACACATTTTCAAAATGACCATGGAGTCCATTGCCTGAGTAATTCTGCCTCAGCATTTTTGCCTTCACGTATTTTGTAATGCTTTTCTCTCTATCACAGGAGTGAAATCACTTTTGGTTGGTTTTCCCCCCCATGCTGGCATGCCATTCATCACTGCAGGGGAGCCCCATGTGGCCTCCACAATGGACTCCAAAAAGCCCACGGACTAAACACACGTGCCGTTGTTCCCCACTGTGATTTGAGACTTTCCACTCATTACTGTAACAGAAATGAACCTCTCTCATCTCGGGCCCATTAACTTTCACAAAAGCAAATGCGGTATGCAATCCTGTCAGAGATGGATTTCGGGGAGACCTGTTTTTAAAGGTCATTGTTCTGGAATGGTAGATTCCACAGCATGAGAGTTGGAGAAATGGGGAGGCAATTATTGGCCTATTCAAATCCCCAGAATGCAGGGCCTATCCATCAGCAGATAGAGCCAGAGGAAACTATGGGAGCTGGTTCCTGAAATCATGGGGTTGGGTCAAATAATAGTCTATATTCAACAGTCCAGGAGAAGAATGGGGACAGGGAACTGGAACAACCTCTGCTGAATCTTCCTAATGGTGAACTTGGATTCCTGACAATGCATGGCTCTGTGTCCGTTATCAGGGGCATATAAAGCGCAAGGAAGTGTGGGGGGGGGGAGAAATCAAGGGCCAGTTTGCATATTATACAGCAAGCAGTGTTCCCTCTAAGCTGAGTTAGTGTGAGCCAGCTCACAGTTTTTTAGCCTCCAGCTCACACATTTTTGTCTCTGCTCAGGAAGGAGGGCCCCAGAGCAAACTAACTGATGCAGCAGCCAAATCGCTCGCTCACAGCTTCAATGCCAGGAGCTCACAAAGTAGGATTTTTGCTCACAAGACTCCACAGCTTAGAGGGAACATTGACAGCAAGAGCCCCAAATATAAACTTAAGGGGAAGCCAAACTGCAGGTCACCACCTGGAGAGCTCCTGCTATTAAAACTGATCTCCAGGCAACAAGGATCAGTTCACCTGGAGAAAATGGCTGCTTTGGAAGTTGGACTCTATGGCATCATACCCCATTGGAATCCGTCCCCTCTCCAAATCCTACTTTCCTCAGGCTCCAGCCCAAAGAACTTCAGGTATTTCCCAACAGGGAGCTGGAAACCCTAGGGAGACCCAAGACCTTTTCAGATGTTACAACTGGGAGCCATGAATGGGCCTCACACTACCCCCCCCCACCCTTCATACTCCTAGTATGAAACTAGGATAACACATGGATTTTCCTGTGAATTGCCCTATTCACACAAAATGGCAGCCACGCACAACGAGTGCTTGGCAGATAGTATGGACTCCCATTGGTGGCTCTGGGCACTGTTGTTGTAATGTCAAAAAAGGCCTACAGCCAATCCTGTATCCCTCTTGACTGTAACCAGGTGAATGCATGTGCTGTTAAATCTCTGATGGTTATATACATGGTTTACAGTTTGAGGGGTGCATTTGAAAAACCTTAGGTGTACGCTTTCAAAGTATCCTGCTGCCCTAGGAATCTGATGGTTGAGGGATGGCACTGAAACCCCCTGAATGAGTAAGCATGTGACAGGGCTCTCAGAAGTTGACATTACCCTGCTGGATCTTGTCCAGGTGCAACAGAAGTCCATTTCCCATAACTGCCAGTCAGATGTTTCTGAAAAGCTCCCAAACAAGGCACACGGGATAGCTGCTTCCTGTGGGATGTCCCCAGCATCTGAGGATTCAAAACATCCATAGGTGCACTGCTTTTTCCCATACATCCAGAGGAGTTATCTCATTACCAGAAGTAACTGCCTGTCGGGTATTCCAGTCAGATTCATCAATAGAAGGAAGGGGTCACACCCAGTCTGGATTGTGCATTCAACCTTTTTCATGACTTTTGCAACTGCTTTGCATCTACATGGCACTTTCTGTGTCCTCTCCCCCCTCCCCTTTACTACCTATACATCTCTGGCCAGTTTCTTCATACCCTCCATGCATCTGATGAAGAGAGCTGTGTTTCTTGAAAGCCTATGCTACAATAAAATTTGTTGGTCTTAGAGGTGCTACTGGACTTTTTACTCTCTTTCCTTACAGGCTCCGTTTAGAGATCATGGCTTGCAGAAGTTCAAAAACCTGTGGCAAGAGGTTGTGGTTGAGGGCACAACGTGCACATGTAAGGCCACACATTCTGTCTCTGTGTTGGGGGATAACAGAGACAACACCATGCTCCCTTACTCCTCAGCCCCCCATAGGGTCAAGCCAGCATCCACCAAGCCCAGTAGGGTGATGGATGCACCTTATAAAGAGCCTTTCAGGTATTCCAGTCAGATTCATCAATAGATTCATCAATAGCAGCTGGCCCCTTAAGACTCAGGCAACCAATGACAGCTGGCCCTTTGACAGCCAGCTGTCTGACAGTCAGCTGTTGGGAAGCTCCACCCTCGGAATGGGGAAGGATAATAACAAGGCAGGAATGGCTCAAGAGGCACTATTGGTTAGGGTTGCCAAGCCCGGCGTTGCGCCGCAGCGGGAGACTCCCGGCTTGCAGCTGGAGTGTACGCATGCGCGCGAAGCGCACGCGTGCCACCCGGAAGTGACGTGATGACGCCGGGCACGCTGGGGGCGGGGCCACAACCATCCGAAGGAAAACCATAGAATTTTCCCTCGGATGACTGTGGCCCCTCCCCCAGCATGCCCGGCGTGGTCGCATCACTTCCGGGTGATGCGCACGTCAAGGTGGGGTTGTCCCCGGGGCCCGATCCGCCGCCGGCGGGGAACGGGCCTTTGGGGCAGGGGTTTCCCCGCCCCCTGGGGGGACTTGGCAAGCCTACTATTGGTCCATTACAGGCTGGGCCACGCCCCCATAAGGCTTCTGGGTAGAGAGAGGCCACTGGGCATGCCCCAGGCCTGGCTAAGGCCTTCAAAAGGCTTGAGGGAGGAGGCCAAGGAGGACAGACCAGTTCTGACTGCCGGCTCAGAAGGAAGCAGAGCTAAGGGAGAGGAGGGGGAGTATGGTGGTACCCAACTAGGGGTTTTTTCCAGGGGTGGGTGGCCAACATGATGATGTCACCCAGAAGTGATGTCATCATGTCGACAACCTGCACAATGCTCTGGTTTTGGGGCAAAACTCTATGGTTTTTTGCCTTCGGTGTTCCCAACGCAATGATGTCACAATGTCCCTGTTTGGGAGTGTCTTCCCTGTCTGTGAGTGGCCTGGTTTGGCTGTTTTCCTCATCCACACGGAGGTCAGCCAGTTTACTATTAGAATGATGTGGTCATCCACGGTATGGATACCTGCAGGAAACAGCCATCTTGCTGGCAGCGGGGAGGGCGGCAACAACACACAGGAGAACTGCAGATGAAATGCACCTTTGCTGCGCCTCCTCTACTGAATGCAAAACACTGGGTTTTATTTATTTAGGCTATTTATATTCTTCCTTGTGCTCAAGGACGGTCAACATAACACAGTCATAATGATAAAATAAAGGTCTGAAAGTTATGATACATCTCAGAGCAATAAAATGCACAGTTGAATGCTGGGATTTAGTTTTAATATGCCACCTGAAACTTAATAATGTTGTTTTAACTGCAATCAGGAGGCTTGTCATGTGGGGGCCAAATATAACACATGGGGAATGAAATTCCAAAGGGTGTTGGCCAGGAAGTCCCACCTGCGAGTCCACACCTCTGTCACCGTGAGTTCCTGCAGCTGGGCCTCCATGGGTGACCTCAGAGCACATATATGGACAGAGGTGATCCTTCAGGCAGTTTGGATTTAAATCATTCGGGGTACTAAAGGTCAAAATCAACACTTTGAACTGGGCCCCAAAACACACTGGGTGCCAAAATAGATGTTACGTGTTTCCTCTAGCACTATTAACATTATGACCACAGTATTCTGGAATTTTCCACACTATCTTCAAAGCCAGCCTGTAGAAAGCATGTTATAGTAGTCCAGCCTGAATATTACCAATGCATTTGTAACTAAGTCCACCATCTCCCGGCACAGTCACCCTAGGTTGGTCAAAAGAACTCCTAGCCATCTCTTTCACCTGGGTGCCCAGGGTCATAGAAGAGTCCAGAACAGGGTTCCTCCGCTTTCGTGGGGGATCCCCCACTTTCATGGGGTGGATGATCATCCACTTTCATGGGCTCCTGCCCAGCACCAGCCATCTGACCAGTGGGAGGAAATTTCCCCTACCCCCAATGCCGTCCATGACATGCTGACGTCACCCGGAAGTGACATCAACATGTTGGTGACATCAGAAGGTGATGCTCTGCTTTTTGGCAAAACTCTATGGTTTGAGGCCATTTTTACCATAGAGTTTGCCTCAAAAGCAGAGTGTTACCCCTTACGTCGTCAACACACTGACATCACTTCTGGGTGACGTCAGCGCATCGTGTGACATCCACACCCACCCACAACACACACACCCAATTCCCCTGTTGACACGAGTGGACCTGGCAACCCTAGTCCAGGATCATTCCCGAACTATGAGTTTGCTCTTTTAGGGGAAGAGTAACCTCATCCCAAGCAGGCTGAACATCGAACAGATTAATTTTAACCCCAGCCAACAGCACTTTGATTTTGTCTGGATTGAATTTCAGTTTATTTTGCGACCATTAAGTCCCTTGTGATGTCCATTATTTTTTGAGAATTCTTGGAGAACAGGTGAGGTGCTAGAAGACTGGAGGTGGGCAAATGTACCCATCTTCAAGAAGGGGAAAAGGGGGGATACGGGTAACTACCTACCCATCAGTTTGACATTTATACTTGGCAAAGTTTTAGAACAAATAATCAAACTGACATTTAGAAAGGACAGCTGTAATTACTAAGAGCCAGCATGGGTTTCTCAAGAACAAGTCATGTCAGAATAATCTTATCTCTTTTTTTGAGAAAGTTACTACCTTGCTGGATCAGGAGAATGCGGTAGACATAGTTTATCTTGATTTCAGTAAGGCTTTTGATAAGATTCCACATAATAGTCTTGTTGACAAATTGGAAAAATGTGGTTTGGATCCTATGACTGTTAGGTGGATCTATAACTGGTTGCACTCAAAGAGTGTTTGTGAATGATTCCTCATCTTCTTGGAGTGACAAGTGAAGTGCCTCATGGATCTGTCCTGGGACCTGTTTTGTTCAACATGTTTATCAATTATTTGGATTAAGAGATAGAGGGAATGCTTATTAAATTTGCAGATTATACTAAATTGGGAGGGGTAGCAAATACGGTAGAAGAAAGTCAGGATATAGGATGATCTTGACTGGCTGCAAAACTGGGCGAAAACAAATAAAATGAATTTCAATGGGGATAAATGTAAAGTTCTGCATTTAGGTTGGTTGTTGTTGTTGTTTAGTCGCACAGTTGAGTCCGACTCTTCGCGACCCCATGGACCAGATCACGCCAGGCCTTCCGGCCTTCCGCCATCCTCTGAAGTTTGCTCAACTTCATGTTCGTTGCATCTATGACACTGTCTAACCATCTCATCCTTTGCCGTCCCCGTCTTCTTTGACCTTCAATCTTTCCCAGCATCAGGGTCTTCTCCAGTGAGTGCTCCCTTCTCATTTGGTGGCCAAAGTATTTGAGCTTCAGTTTCATTATCTGGCCTTCCAGGGAACAGTCAGGGTTGATTTCTTTGAGGATTGACTGATTTGATCTCCTTGCAGTCCAAGGAACTCTCAAGAGTCATCGCCTGCACCATAATTCGAAAGCATCTATTCTTCGGTGCTCGGCCTTCCTTAT
>NW_015167614.1:41203-43771 GCF_001447785.1 Gekko japonicus
GGTTCCTCGTTTCTTTACAACACATGCTATCACAAATCTAGTAACCAAAGTCTGAGCACTCAAATCATAAAGGTTAAATCTACCAGTGCAAAAAGTTCTCAAAGAGTTCAATAATTCTGAAGTCCAAAAGTCAATGTTTGAGACTGACTTGTCCATGCAGATTCAGAACATAGTTATTTCATTTTTCAGTCCAATCCTCCACCAAAGGAACCCAGAAACAACCACCTTGTGATTAAGGCTAGACTGAGAACTGGTGACTGGCCCAAGATCATCCAGTGAGCTTCGTGTCTAAGTAAAGATTTAAACTCTTATCCCTGTAGTCCTTGTAGTCCCCTTTAACTACTACACCCCACTGGGTTGGATCTAGCCAGCTTTTTCACTCAGCCTTAACCTAATTCCCCTTTTTACTACAGCCTCTCTCTGAAATGACTTTTGTCCATGCAGGTCCCATGGTTCTCAGCATAGCCTTTTTGGTGGTCAAAGGAGAACCCCGTTCTTCCTTTTTCACTGTTAAGAAAGCTGGTTGGATCCAACTCATCGACTCTCCATTGTGTCCCACTCTCCCCTCAAATGCCTGCTTCTGCCCTTGTTTCTTCTTCTTCTTACAGAATAAAGAGAACACATTTATGCTGCACACATATCTAGCGTACGTTTATACATTACTGCGGTTTTATACTAGTTCAATTGTCATGGCAATCCAGAGAGCTTGCAGCGTGATGATAGAATTTTCTGCTCTAAATCCTCAACTTCCCTAACAGAACTACAGTTCCCAGGATCCCCTGGGGAGAAGAAATAACTACCAAACTCATTTCAATCTGCGCTAGAGATATGCCCAGGGATTAGGAGATAGGGCACTTGACAATCATTTTGCTACAGAGACCACCTGGCGTTACACAAGCACCTGCTTATCTTTCAGCTGCTTGGGCATGTGTTTTTTCTTCTTCTTTTTTCCACAGTTGCTGAGCGCAGCTACGTTTCTTGCTGTCTCTTCTAATTACCGCATGTGTGGCTGGTCACCCCCACTGGCCATTCCCACAAGGGGGGGGGGGAGTCAGCCGCCCTCCTGTATGTCCACAGAGGCCTTCAAGTTGGCCAGAGAGACAAGAGCCACTTCTCTGCTTATAACTCCTTATTAGTCCCTATCCTCTTTAATAGGCTTAGACTGATGAGGCGAGGCAGTGGTTGGGATAGGCCGGGGCAGTTTAATTAAAGGATTGCAGCTCAGCCCCGCAGTTATGGAAGTTTGTGTAAATGAGCCAGCTCCAAGTGCATGACTTAATCCGCCGCACCAAGAGGAGCAGAGGCATTAATGAAGAAAACTCTAATTAAAACTAGGCGGCTGGCAGTTATTAGCAGCTTCACCCCTGACAGATTCTGTTTCTTTCTCTTC
This sequence comes from Gekko japonicus, assembly GCF_001447785.1. Lineage (NCBI taxonomy): Eukaryota > Metazoa > Chordata > Lepidosauria > Squamata > Gekkonidae > Gekko > Gekko japonicus. Next base: position 42,594 of record NW_015167614.1, read on the forward strand.
CTCCCTCACCCCCCCCCAAAAATGCCTAATCAGGAAAGGCAAACGGGAATAGGGCAGAATCCAGAGCACTGCCAACCTCCAGGTGGAGGCTGGAGGTCTCCTGGAATTATGACAGAGATCGGTTCCTGTGGAGAAAATGGATGCCTTAGAGGGTGGACTCTATGGCACTATACCCTGCTAAGTTCCCCACCCCCTGTCCTCCCATGCGCCATGCCCAAATCTCCAGGCGTTTCCCAATGTGGAATCCACCATGGGTTATGATATTTCAAGGGGAACACCAATAAGTGACAAGGGGTGTGGGGGTGTGGGGGAGCAGAACAGTTCTCCAAAGCCAAGTTTCAGTTTATGAGGCAAGCCAGCAGACTCCTCCCAAAATATGACTGCCTCACTGGGAGTTCTGTGAAACTGACCGGCCCCTCATGAGCAGACCTGGCTGCTTAGGTAACTACTCCCAGTTAAGCCTTGTCAAAATGAGTCCAAGGAGCTGCTTCCCTCTCAGCCTTTTTAAGCCTCGGCCTGCGGTGGATCAGTGGTTAAGATGCTAAACTGCAGACCGGAGGGTCGGTAGTTCAGCAGTTAGTGACCCAAGTGCCGCATGACGGAGTGAGATCCCGTCTCTGGCTCCAGCTCCCGCCAACCTAGCACTTCGAAAGCAAGAAATTCCAAGCAGGTAAATAGGTACCGCTTCAGTGGGAAGGTAACAGCATTCCGTGCGCATGCTGGCCTAGTCATGCTGGCCACATCTTCGGACAGCACTGGCTCTTCAGCTTGGAAACGGAGATGAGCACCACACCTCGGATTCAACTGGCTTTCGAGCAAGGGAAACCTTTACTTTTGCCTTTAGGAGGGGAATCCTGTGGATCATCCAGTCTACCAGACATAAACCTTGGGCTACCAGCTCCTGCTCTCCCAGCCTGAAAAGCCCCAGGGCCGAAGGTCTGATGCCATTCAAGGAAACCTGAGATGGCAGGGTACAGGATAGACAAACACAACCCAATCTGGAATTCCCTTATTTTATTACATTTTCCCTATGACATGCTAGGATCACTCCGTATCTACAGTCACTCCGCATCCCCCTTTCTTCATAAGCAGACCTGTTATATTATTTAACAAACTACTTGCACAATATGAACTAATAGGAATAAGGCCCATTGTGGAAATAAATACAATGAGCACTA